>NC_053493.1:419605873-419750873 GCF_905171775.1 Rana temporaria | reverse complement strand
GGGGAGGGGGGGCCCTAGTGGTGGTCTTTATAATGCATGATGTCCTTTTCCCGTACAAACACTTAATATGAGCGATTTACTCCGATAAATCCGACCTTCTGTTCCAGAATACGAACTTCATCTGAATGATAATCCCATGCTTGAATCAATGAATTCTACGCTTTATTACTGTCCTCTGCGGGGGGCGCAGCGAGCTTTCCTTATTGGACGGAAGATGATGATGAAATACGAGAGAAGTGATAATGGGCTCAGAGGAGAGGAGTGCTGGAGCACAGAGTGTAATAATGATATGGGGAGGTAGGGGGTGTGGGGGGGCTGGTTATGTAAGACACACAAAGTACAACACTGGTCTCATTGTATTCTTTATCAGGCTGAGTGCTGCAACTTTTATATTGTAGTTTATAGAGAGAAGTCGTGTCAATTGTCAAACTGAAAACAAATGTTTCCTCAACAAAGTATCAGTGTGTGAACTCCATCATTCAGCCCATGCTTCTAATGAAAACAGATGGGAGAGGAAAAGAGAGGGGGGCTGAGAGAGTGTAAGAAAGAGGAGAGGAGAATGGAAGAGGAATGGAGAGGACAGAAGAGGAGAATAGAAGAGAAGGAAAGAGAAGGAGAGGAAGAAAGGAAGAGAAGAGAAGTAAAAGAGAGGAAGGAAAGGGAGACGAGACAGAGAGGAAAGAAGTGGAGAAGGGAAGACAAGAGAAGGAGCGAAAAGAAGAAGAGAAGGGAAGGAGACGAGAGGATAGAGAAGAGAAGGGAAGGAGAGGATATAGAAGAGAATGGAAGGAGTTTAGAGGAAAGAGAAGAGAAGAGAAGGAGAGAAAGGAAGAGGAGAAGAGAAGGGAAGGAGAGGAAGGAACAGGAGAAAAGAAGAGAAGAAGAGGAAGGAAGAGGAGAAGAGAAGGGAAGGAGAGGAAGGAAGAGGAGAAGAGAAGGGAAGGAGAGGAAGGAAGAGGAGAAGAGAAGAAGAGGAAGGAAGAGAAGAAGGGAAGTGAGGGAGAAGATGGAGGAGGAGGAGATGAGAGGGAGAGGAAAGAAGAGTAGAAGAGAGGGATAGGAAGGAAGAGGAGAAGAGAAGCGAAAGAGAGAAAGGAAAAAGAGTGGAAGAGAAGAGAAAGGAAGAGGAGAAGGGAAGGGAAAGGTAGGAAGAAAGGAGAGGAAATGATAAAAGGAAGAGAAGAGAAGAGAAATAGAGGAAGGAAAGGGAGAAGAGAAGGAGAGGAAACAAGTGGAGAAGGGAAGACAAGAGAAGGAGAGAAAGGAAAAGGAGAAGGGAAGGGGAGGAGAGGATAGAGACAAGAAGGAAAGGAGAGGATAGAGAAGAAAAGGGAAGGAGGTGAGAGGAAAGAGAAGTGAAGGCAAGAGAATGAGAGAAGGAAGAGGAGAAGAGAAGGTAAGGAAGGATAAGGAAAAGGGAAGTGAGGGAGAAGAAAGAGGAGGAGAAGAGAGGGAGAGGAAGGAAGAGTAGAAGAGAGGCATAGGAAGGAGGAGGAGAAGAGAAAGAGAGAAAGGAAGAAGAGGGGAAGAGAAGAATAGAAAAGAGATGAGAAAGGAAGAGGAGAAGAGAAGGGAAAGTAAGGAGGAAATGATAAAGAAGAGAAGGGAAGGAGAGGGTAGAGAAGAGAAGGGAAGGAGAGGAGAGGACAGAGAAGAGAAGGAGAGGAAGAGAAGAAGAGGAAGGAAAGGGAGAAGAGAAGGAGAGGAAGGAAAGGGAGAAGGGAAGACAAGAGAAGGAGAGAAAGGAAAAAGAGAAGGGAAAGAGAGAATAGAGAAGAGAAAGAAATGAGAGGATAAAGAAGATAAGGAAAGGAGAGGATAGAGAAGAGAAGAAAAAGAGAGGATAGAGAAAGGAAGGAGATGAGAGGAAAGGGAAGAGAAGAGAAGGAGAGAAAGGAAGAGGAGAAGAGAAGGGAAGGAGAAGAGAAGGAGAGGAAGGAAGAGGAGAAGGGAAGAGAGGGAGAAGAAGGAAGAGTAGAAGAGAAGAGAGAGAGGAAGAGGAGAAGGAGAGGAAGGAAGAGAAGAGGCGAGGAAGAAAGAGGAGAAGGGAAGGAGAAGAAGGAAGAGAAGGGAAGAGAGGGAGAAGAAGGAAGAGTAGAAGAGAAGAGAGAGAGAGAGAAAGGAAGAGGAGAAGAGAAGGAGAGGAAGGAAGAGAAGAGCCGAGGAAGGAAGAGTAGAAGAGAAAATAAGGTAAAGAATGGGATTTAGACAGAAGAGCGAGGAAGAAAGGTGGAGACAGGGACTGGGAAAGGGAAAATAGACAGATAGATAGATAGCTAGATGGATGAATAGATAGATAGATAGATAGATAGATAGATAGATAGATAGAGAGAGATAGATAGATAGATAGATAGATAGATAGATAGATAGATAGATAGATAGATAGATACATAGATAGATAGATAGATAGATAGATAGATAGATAGATAGATAGATAATAGATAGATAGATTGATAGATAGATAGATAGATAGATAGATAGATAGATAATAGATAGATAGATAGATAGATTGATAGATAGATAGATAGATAATAGATAGATAGATAGATAGATAGATAGATAGATACATAGATAGATAGATAGATAGATAGATAGATAGATAGATAGATACATAGATAGATAGATAGATAATAGATAGATAGATAGATTGATAGATAGATAGATAGATAGATAGATAGATAGATAGATAGATAATAGATAGATAGATAGATAGATAGATAGATAGATAGATAGATAGATAGATAGATAGATAGATAGATACATAGCTAGATAGATAGATAGATAGATAGATAGATAGATTGATAGATAGATAGATAGATAGATAGATAGATAGATAGATACATAGATAGATAGATAGATAATAGATAGATAGATTGATTGATAGATAGATAGATAGATAGATAGATAATAGATAGATAGATAGATAGATAGATAGATAGATAGATAGATAGATGCCATTCCTCGATGTATAATGAGACTCGCTCGGTGTAATGCTGTATATTGCTCGGATGAGAAGCACATTGAAGTGATTGGGGAAACCCTCTCTGCCTCCTAGGTGATTTCTTTCGGAATGGATATTTCGGTCTATAGACGGACCGGATTCGGCAGGCTGAGCTCCATCCACAGTGTTCTTTAACAAGGATAAGAAAAAAGTGAAACTCTTGCTGTATTTTATGTCGGATGCCCTGGCCACACATTTATTTTCTCAGAAAAATCAAACTGGAGCGCGTGGAGCACTGCCCAAGAAGAAGGAATTACTAACAGATGTGACAATCAGTCCTGTAATACGGTAAGGATACGGAGCGCAGAAACAGAACTGGCCAGCTTCACAGCTCAGCCCACGTTATAGAAAATAACAAGACGTGAGCGGCGGACGGGCGGGCGGGGGGCGTACACGGTCAGGACCTCAATAAATGAGAAGGGCTCATAGGTGCAGACTTAGTATAGGAGAGGTTTTAATAGTTCGGCTACCACCTATTGATAATGGAGAGTGGGGACCCTCCCCGGTCTATACCAGACCCTTCGGGACTGCAGTATCCCAGCATGCAATGTGGCACTTTTCCTCTGCCAGTAGCCGCGGGGAAGTGCCGGAGAGCCTCGGAAACGGCCGAAAAGGCCCGAGGACAGTTCAGCTGACCTCGGCAAACCTCAGAAAGACTTCGCTCCCGAGCCTTTCCGAGGTTTGCAGAGGTCAGCCGAACTGTCCTTGGGCCTTTCCGTACATTTCTGAAAGGTGCCGTTTGGCCCCGGTGCCCCCCCCCCCCGACTCAGGCCAAAGGCGGTACTGCACGCTTTGGCATGAATCCTGCTCGTTTTGCGAGACAATACTTGCAACCTGAGTCAGGATTTTAGGAAATACATTGTCCCTATTTCAAAACGCTCGTTAACCGCGTTACTCGCAATCCGAGGTTCCACTGTACATGTACGTGACTTGGCGGCAATTGAATTTAAATTCCTAACAAGGGCATTGGGCAAAAAAAAAAAAACTGACAGGGGGTCAAAACTTTCCCAAATCGAAAAAAAATATTTGGGCTGGAGTTGGGATTTAGCTCTTTTTCTGAGAAAGTTAAAGGGTCGGGCCCAATCCAGTTGAAACTATAATGCCCCATACACACGATCGGAATTTCCGACAAGAAATGTCCAATGTGAGCTTTTGGTCAGAAATTCCGACCGTGTGTAGGCTCCATCTGACTTTTCCTGTCGGAATTTCCGCCAACAAAAATTTGAGAGCTGGTTTTTAAATTTTCCTACGGGAAAAATTCCAATTCGGAAATTCCGATTGTCTGTAGCAATTCCGACGCATGCTCGGAAACAATTTGACGCATGCTTGGAAGCATTGAACCTCATTTTCTGGGCTAGTCGTAGTCGTAGAGTTACGTCACTTTTGTGTGTATGCAAGACAAGCTCGAGCGGAATTCAGTCGGAAAAACCATCCATGGTTTTTTCTAGGGTTGTCCCGATACCACTTTTTTAGGACCGAGTACAAGTACCGATACTTTTTTCAAGTACTCGCCGATACCGAATACCGATACTTTTTTTTAAAATGTGTCCCCAAATGCAGCCATGTCCCCCCCCATATGCAGCCATGTCCCCCCCATATCCAGCCATGTCCCCCCCATATCCAGCCATGCCCCCCCATATCCAGCCATGTCCCCCCATATCCAGCCATGTCCCCCCCATATCCAGCCATGTCCCCCCATATCCAGCCATGCCCCCCCCCCCCATATCCAGCCATGTCCCCCCCATATCCAGCCATGTCCCCCATATCCAGCCATGTCCCCCATATCCAGCCATGTCCCCCCCATATCCAGCCATGTCCCCCATATCCAGCCATGTCCCCCATATCCAGCCATGTCCCCCCCATATCCAGCCATGTCCCCCCATATCCAGCCATGTCCCCCATATCCAGCCATGTCCCCCATATCCAGCCATGTCCCCCCATATGCAGCCATGTCCCCCCCATATGCAGCCATGTCCCCCCATATGCAGCCATGTCCCCCCCATATCCAGACATGTCCCCCCCATATATGCAGCCATGTCCCCCCCATATATGCAGCCATATCCCCCCCCCATATATGCAGCCATGTCCTCCTTACCTACATGCTGCCGCGCCGCCCCTTGGTTAATACGGGCAGGGAACATTACAGCTTTCATTTGAATAGCTGTAGTGTTTCGCGCCGCGCTGCGTATAGACACTCCCCCTTGCTCGGGATTGGACAGTTCACCCGAGCAAGGAGGAGTGTCTATACGCGGCGCGGCGGGAAACACTACAGCTATTCAAATGAAAGCTGTAATGTTCCCCGCCCGTATTAACCAAGCGGCGGCGGCAGCGGGGAAGCGGCGTAGCGGCGGCGGGGGGCGAGTATCGGATGAGGCATCAGGGGCATTTGCGGGAGTACAAGTACTCCCGCAAATACTCGGAATCGGTCCCGATACCGATACTAGTATCAGTATTGGGACAGCCCTAGTTTTTTCGACGGAAAATCCGACCATGTGTACGCGGCATAACTCTAGATGTGTCCTAGTTTAGTTTGTTTCACATCATGTTCACCGTAACTGTCGCTCTGAATAAAGTTGGCGATTGAAGAAAGTTTCATCACTGGGAAAAGTCCCACAGACCCTACTTCATGATTGCACCTCCAGAGGGTTCCATCACCGACACTTCCATCCAGACGGCTTCTTCAGGAGGAAGACTTTAATCTTGGCTCCCCTTACGATCCCAGGGACCTTCGTTGCCTGGAAGCGCGATAAATATTACATCACCGGCCGCCGTGGCCGGGCATATAGAGGGCCGGAAACAAAGTCACCTCCTAATAGGCAGGTTATAGCTTCAGGCGGGTGGCTTTCTACCTCCAATTATTGCCGTCATTCAGCTGTCAATTTCCCAGCGTTGGAGACACGTCAGAGTCGTCATTCTGCGGCGGAAAGATGCGATGAAAGGAAACCACTTCCTTCATTCTGCTTTTGTCTGTTCTAGAGTTACGTTCTTTGCTACAATGTTTGTCATTTATTATCGACCAATTCCACGAAGGAAACGTCTCTGGTGACCAGTAGGATGGTTTGTCTTCCAGTAGAACATCTAAGTGGTCATAACTGTACATTACATTTCAGGGAATTGTATTGGCCATGGTATTTTCAGAGCCAGATTCACATACCTTTTGCGGCAGCGTATCTCCAGATACGCCGCCGTAATTTAAATTCCGCGCCCGCGTAGCGTTACGCCGATTCACAAAGGCAGTTACGCTGAAAAAATAGGCTTCCTCCACCGACGTAACTTGATTGCGGCGGCGTAGAATTGTGTGCAATATAACTTTGGCCGCTAGGGGCGCTTCCGTTGTTGTCGGCGTATAATATGCTAATTTCTTAGATACGCCGATTCACAAACGTACGTGCGCCCGGTGTTCGTTTTTTACGTCTTTTTCGGCGTAAGGCTGCTCCTGCTATTAGGAGGCGCAGCCAATGTTAAGTATGGACGTCGTTCCCGCTTCGAAATTTGAATTATTTACGTCGTTTGCGTTAAGGCTTTTTCGGCGTAAGGCTGCTCCTGCTATTAGGAGGCGCAGCCAGTGTTAAGTATGGACGTCGTTCCCGCTTCGAAATTTGAATTATTTACGTCGTTTGCGTAAGTCGTTCGCGAATAGGGCTGGACGTAATTTCCGTTCACGTCAAAACCAATACGTCGTTACGCCGTACTTGGGAGCAATGCACACTGGGATATGTACACGGACGGCGCATGCGCCGTTCGTAAATCACGTCAATCACGTCAGGTCATCACATATTACCATAAAACACGCCCCCCCCTTCCCCATTGAATTACGCGCGCTTACGCCGGCCCCATTTACGCTACGCCACCGCGGAGCATGTGCTTTGTGAATACTGCACTTGCTCCTGTAAGTTGCGGAGGCGTAGCGTAAATACACTACGCTGCGCCGCCGTAACTTATAGCGTAGCTACCTGAATCTGCCCCAATGATTTTTTTGCATCCTAAAATGAATTCTTACTAAAAATCTCATTATGTTGACCTGTAACATTAATGGGTCCAGCTGAATGAGCCCCATGGCTTCATATATGACTCGGGTGAGTTCTACTTGCCATCATTTTGGGGTTTGTTCCTGTCCACTTTGGAGTTTTGGGGGTCCGCACCCACTATTGTGGTTCTAGTCCAACAGTGAAATCTCCCTGCTGTAATTTTGCAATTGGTTCCCGTCCACCTGGGAGTTTTGATTGCAGTCCAACAGTGAGTTCTCCTTGCCATCCTTTTGGGGGTTGTTTTTGTCCACCTGGGAGTTTTGGGGGTCCCCACCAGCCAATGTGGTTCTAGTCCAACAGTGAGTTCAGTGAGGATGCAAATGGGCACAGTGAGTAAAGAAATGGGCACAGTGAGGATGAAAATAGGCACAATGAGGATGAGGATGCAAATGGGCACCGTGAGGATGCAAATGGGCACAGTGAGGATGCAAATGAGCACAGTGAGGATGCAAATGAGCACAGTGAGGATGCAAATGGGCACAGTGAGGATGCAAATAAGCACAGTGAGGATGCAAATGGGCACAGTGAGTAAGGAAATGGGCAGAGTGAGGATGCTAATGAGCACAGTGAGGATGCAAATGGGCACAGTGAGTAAGGAAATGGGCACAGTGAGGATGCAAATGGAACAGTGAGTAAGGAAATGGGCACAGTGAGGATGCAAATGAGCACAGTGAGGATGCAAATGAGCACAGTGAGGATGCAAATGGGCACAGTGAGGATGCAAATGGGCACAGCGAGGCAGCAAATGGGCATTGTTGACCCTCTTTTCCACTTAACGTAGCTGCTGCATTTCCCACCCTAGGCTTATACTCGAGTCAATAAGCTTTCCCAGTTTTTTGTAGTAAAATTAAGTGCCTCGGCTTATATTCTGGTCGGCTTATACTCGAGAATATACGGTAGTCTGGTTGAAAAAAGTCCATCCAGTCCAGCCATAAAAAAAAGAAAAGAAAAAGAGTACGTTATTTCAATGACTGGTAGGCTTGTACTGAGAGAGAGGAACAGTGAAGCTCAATCACTATACAGAAATACAGCGGGAAGCGGATGTTGCCTTTGTAAAGAGGAATTGTGACAATATATATATATAGAGGATTACAGACCATGCCGAGCAAAACACGAACCCCGCACACCGATAGGATAGAGAAAGCTGAAGTACATCCTACAAGGATCTCCTTCACATTTACCAGCATTGGGCTAGATTCATAGAGAGTTACCCCGGCGTATCAGTAGATACGCCGTCGTAACTCTGAATCTACGTCGTCGTAAATTTAAGCGTATTCTGGAAACCAGATACGCTTAAATTAGGCTAAGATACAAGCGGCGTAAGTCTTTTACGCCGTCGTATCTTAGGGTGCATATTTACGTTGGCCGCTAGGTGACGCTTCCGTTGATTTCCGCATAGAATATGCAAATGAGCTGGATACGCCGATTCAGAAACGTACGTGCGCCGGCGGATTTTTTTACGTCGTTTACGTTGGGCTTTTTCCGGCGTAAGGTTGCTCCTGCTGATATGAGGCGTATCCAATGTTAAGTATGGACGTCGGGACAGCGTCGAATTTTGCGTCGTTTACGTTGTTTGCGTAAGTCGTTCGCGAATAGGGCTTTGCGTAAATTACGTTCACGTCGAAAGCATTGACTATTTGCGACGTGATTAGGAGCATGCGCACTGGGATACGTTCACAGACGGCGCATGCGCCGTTCGTTAGAGACGTTATTTACGCGGGGTCATGTTTTATTTACATAAAACACGTCCACCTCTCCACAATTTGAATTTTGCGCACTTACGCCAGCAGATTTACGCTACGCCGCCGTAACTTAGGGCGCAGGTTCTTTGTGAATCCAGCCCCAGCCTCACTAAGTTACGGCGGCGTAGCGTATCTCAGATACGCTACGCCCACACAAACTTACGGCGGGCTATCTGAATCTAGCCCATTGTGTGTAGCGCAAGGCTTTTCTGAAACAATTTATTTACACGGATATTCAACCAAGCCGCCCCTCACCACTGTATAGTTGTTAATAAGCCCAAAGGTTCAATATCCACTTCAGCTCCAGAAGATTTACCCCCCCCTTCATGACTAGGTAATTTCTTGCTATTGGGCTCTACGCTACTTTAACTGGTAATTGCGCCATCACGCAACACTGTACACAAATTACATTTATATCATTTTACTTCACACAAATAGAGCTTTCTTTTGGTGGGATTTGATCACCTCTGTTTTTTTTGTTTGTTTGTTGCAATACAAACAAAAAAGACTAATATATATATAACTTTCTACTATAAAAAAAAATCCAATATTTATTTTTAATAAAATCTAAAATCTCAATAAATATATATTTCTTTGCAATAAAAAAAAGAAACAATAAAAACACATATATATATATATATATTTACTTTCTGCTATAAAACATATCCAATATTTATTTTTTAATAAAATCTAATTTCCTAATAAATATATATTTTTTTGCAATAAAAAAAGACTAACAATAAAAAAAAAAATATATATATATATTAATACAATCTAATATCGTAATAATTTAAAAAAAAAATTATTTGCAATATAAACAAAAAAGACTAACAATTAAAATAAATAAATACATACATAAATAAATAAATAAATTATCTATATATGTATATATGCTACCTCTGTACAGAGCTCTGGTCGTTTTCCACAGCAGGTCCCACTCCCAGCCGTGAATCACTGGCAAGGACTTGATGACAGACTCCCTCTATGTACAATCACAGTGGGACTCGGGGTGGGGGGGAGGGGGGTGTTCAGCAGAGAAATATGGGTACGTCGCTTTGCCTACAGCCAGGGCATGTGAGTTGTGTGAGTTGGGGGGGAGGGGGGGCACCACAAGAAGATTGGGAGGGGATATGTGTTGAGAAGGGGAATTTGGGGGCAGCAGGGGGTGAGAATTGTACTAGAAGGGAAAATTTGGTGAGGTGTGATAGGAGTGGTGATTTTGGGGGGTTTGTGTTGGGAGGGGGGATAGGGGAGTAGGATTTGTGCTAGGAGTGGTGATTTGTGTTGGAAGGCAGATGAGGAAAGAGGATTTGTGTTAGGAGCGGTGCTTTGGGGGGGGGGGGGGGTTGTGTTGGGAGGGGGGATGAGAGAAGAGGATTTGTGCTAGAAGTGGTGATTTTGGGGGATTTGTGTTGGGAGGGGGGATGGGGGGAAGATTTGTGCTAGGAGTGTTGATTTGGGGGGATTTGTGTTGGGAGGGGGGATAGGGGAAGAATATTTGTGCTAGCAGGGGGGATTTGGGGGGGGGGATTTGTGTTGAGAGGGGGGATGGGGGAAGAGGATTTGTGCTAGGAGTGGTGATTGGGGGGGGGTGGTTTGTGTTAGGAGGGAGGATGAGTAGGGTTGCCACCTGTCCAGGAATCACCCGGACAGTTCGGGTTTGGGATCTTGTGTCCGTGTTTCAGTCTGCCTGAAACCCGGACACATTATTTAGACTGGGCTGTGGCTCCCCAACTAACTGAGGTAGTCACACAAAAATCTTTTGTGCCGCTAAAGTGTTCGGGTTTGGCTTGAAGAAAAGGTGGCAACCCTAAGGATGAGGGGAGAAGATTTGTGCTAGGAGTGGTGATTTGGGGGGGGGGGGTTTGTGTTGGGAGGGGGGATGGGGGAAGAGGATTTGTGCTAGGAGTGGTGATTTGGGGGGGGGTTTGTGTTGGGAGGGGGGGATGAGGGAAGAGGATTTTTGCTAGGAGTGGTGATTTTGGGGGGGGGGGGTGTGTTGGGAGGGGGATGGGGGAAGAGGATTTGTGCTAGGAGCGGTGATTTGGGGGGATTTGTGTTGGGAGGGGGAAATATTTTTCTTATTTGTGCTACTAGGGATGATTTGGGGTTATTTGTGCTAGGGGTGGGGTGGGGGGGTGGGTTAGGAGTGAGGGGGGGGGTGTCTGTGCTTTGCAGGGGGGAGTTTTAGGTGTAGAGGATTTGTGCCAGGAGAGAGGAGAGATTTTTTGGTGGGGGGGGGGGGTAATACTGGGGGGCATTTAAGTGAGAGAGGATTTGAGCTGGGTGCTAAGGGGTGAGCATGCAGACTAGTGCTTAATCTTTTTTGAGGGGGAGGGGACTTTTGCTGACACATATTGCTCATACATTGGGGGGGGGGGGGGGCACAATTTGGCATGCTTGCCCTGGGCTATAGAACAACGGCGCCCACCTATCTGTAGTACATTGGGGGGCTTGCAGTCGGCAAGGGGATGCACACGTTACCGCCTATACAGTTTTCTTTAGGTTTGGAGCACCTACCTAACCTACCCTATCAATTTGTGGCCAATCAGCTGAGAGTACGCATGGGTTGGTAGACACATTCAGGTTTGTGGGGGGGGCTCAGCAAGCTACATTGACCCCCAACCGGGCCGGGGGTACCGGAACCCACAACGCAACCAATCCCATCTCATCGACATTTGGGTGAAGAGTCGGTAAACGGACGTCTTCACGATGGAAGGCCAAAGTGAAGGATAGGCAACCCAAGTCTTGGGCAGTGGCCTCTTCCCTGTTCCTGGTCGGGTACGTCCTTCGGCAGCGCGATTTCCCCAAACGTTCCATTGATATCGAATTCTTGGTAAACTTACCGTGACCGAGGTCGGGTCGAAGGCTGGTTCCGTAGGAAGTTCAGGCTGGGCGGGCGGGGCGGGCTGGGCAGGCTTGGGCTCGGGTTTGGGCTCCTCTTTCTTCGGTTCCGGCTTCCTAGGAGGCATCGTGAGAGGCGGGCAGGTAGAGAAGAGAACGAGGTGGCAAAGGACGGGGGGTGGCAGCCGAGCCGTGATCTCGACAAGAGTGACCTTTGTGGTCCCGGCCCCTTAAATGCCTTCCGTGGCATTCCTCCCTCTTCCCCGGACAATAGAGGGACGTCTATATAAGGAGAAGACATTCTCTGGGCTATTTTCGAGCAGGTGGGCATCGCATTGTCATGGGATAGAACGCCGGGCGAGGGGGGGAGGGAGAGGGTGGCACCTTGTGGAGGAGAAAGTCTGATATTGTATCGAAAATGTCATTCTTATCACGGAATGAAACATTGTATCCGATATCCACTCACCGGGAAGGAGGGCCATGTTCCTTCTCTTCTCTGTCTACGTTCTCTTGGTGCTGGAACAAGGTCACCCAGAGCCCCGGGGCAAACATCAGGAATTATGGGGCCCCAGGGCAAACATCAGGAATTATGGGGCCCCAGGGCAAACATCAGGAATTATGGGGCCCCAGGGCAAACATCAGGAATTATGGGGCCCCAGGGCAAACATCAGGAATTTTGGGGCCCCTTACACAGCTTCAGGCATGGGCCCCCTGGAGCAGAGAACCGGGGGGGGTTGCCTTGAATTGAGAAGGGGGGGGTGCCGCAAATTGAGGTCAGGGGAGGGGCTTTGGTTGCTGACGAACAAAAAAAAAAGGGGGGGTAGCCATCCGGGGCCCTGGGGACCTCCGGGCCCTTTAATAAAAAATATATCTATATATATATATATATATATATATATATATATATATAGATATATAAAATAAATAAACATTTTTTTTATAAAAAAAAAAGGGGGGGGTTGCCCTCCGGGGCCCTGGGGACCTCTGGGCCCTTTAATAAAAATAAAAAATATATATATATAAAAAAAAGGGGGGTTGCCATCCGGGGCCCTGGGGACCTCTGGGCCCTTTAACCACTTCCATACCGGGGGGCACTTACGCACCTCCATGCCCAGGCCAATTTTCAGCTTTCAGCGCTGTCGCAATTTGAATGACAATTGCGCGGTCGTGCTACACTGTACCCAAATTAAATTTTTTATCATTTTTGTTCTCACAAATAGAGATTTCTTTGGGCGGTATTCGATCACCTCTGCGATTTTTATTTTTTGCGCAACAACTATAAAAAAAGACCGACATTTTTTTTTCTGTTATTTTTTTTTGTAAATAAGTAAGTTTTCTTCTTCAATTATGGGCACTGATATGGCGGCACTGATGGGCACCGATGAGGTGGCACTGATGGGCACTGATAGGCGGCGCTGGTATGCACTGATAGGCGGCACTGATGGGCACTCATAAGCGGCACTGATGGGCACTCATAGGCGGCACTGGGCACTCATAGGCGGCACTGATGGGCACTCATTGGTGGCACTGATGGGTATTAATGGGTGACACAGATGGGCACTGATAGGTGGGCACTGGGCATAGATGGGCACTAAGAGGTGGCACTGATGGACACTGAGGGGTGGCACTGATGGCATTGCTGGGCATCACTCCAACCAGTGCCCATGTTGCCAGTCAGTGCCCATTTGTGGGCACTGATTGGCATCGATTGTGTTTTTTTTTGTGTATTTTTTTTATTTGTGTGGGGTTTTTTTGCCGGGGGGCACTCCCTGGTGGTCCAGCGTTGGCATCCGATGGGGGGGGGGGCTGCGCTGATAAACAATCAGCGCGAACCCCCCCTGTCAGACGTGAGTGAGGAAGAGCCATCAACGGCTCCTCCTGTTTACATCGTGATCAGCCGTGATTGGACACGGCTGATCACGTGGTAAAGAGCCTCCGCCGGAGACTGACACCCCGCATAACCGATCGCCGCGCTGCGCGCCCCCACGGGCGCGCTCCGGCATGAAATCCTGCAGGACGTCAATAGACGTCCAGTCAGGATTTCACAACCACTTCCCGGACGTCAATTGTCTATTGACCGGGTGGGAAGTGGTTAATAAAAAAAAAAAAAATATATATATATAAAATTAATTTAAAAAAAAGGGGGTTGTCATCTGGGCCCCTGGGGACCTCCGGGCCCCTTACGGGTGTACTACCCCCTGATGGTGTCAGCAAAAATCCCCCACCCCCCCCAAAAAAAATTGAGTGCTAATCTGCATGCTCAGCTTAAATCCTCCCATTCTACATATGTCCCCCCCTTAAAGAGGACCTGTCACCCCTTATTTCTATTACACGATCTCCCCATAAAGAGGACCTGTCACCTCTTATTTCTATTACAAGATCTCCCCATAAAGAGGACCTGTCACCCCTTATTGCTATTACAAGATCTCCCCATAAAGAGGACCTGTCACCCCTTATTTCTATTATAAGATCTCCCCATAAAGAGAACCTGTCACCCCTTATTTCTATTACATGATCTCCCCATAAAGAGGACCTGTCACCCCTTATTTCTATTACACGATCTCCCCTATAAAGAGGACCTGTCACCCCTTATTTCTATTACATGATCTCCCCATAAAGAGGACCTGTCACCCCTTATTTCTATTACATGATCTCCCCATAAAGAGGACCTGTCACCCCTTATTCCTATTACATTATCTCCCCATAAAGAGGACCCGTCACCCCTTATTTCTATTACACGATCTCCCCATAAAGAGGACCTGTCACCCCTTATTTCTATTACATTATCTCCCCATAAAGAGGACCCGTCACCCCTTATTTCTATTACTAGATCTCCCCATAAAGAGGACCTGTCACCCCTTATTTATATTACATGATCTCCCCATAAAGAGGACCTGTCACCCCTTATTTCTATGACATGATCTCCCCCCATAAAGAGGACCTGTCACCCCTTATTTCTATGACATGATCTCCCCATAAAGAGGACCTCTCACCCCTTATTTCTATTACATGAGATCCCCCATAAAGAGGACCTGTCACCCCTTATTTCTATTACATGATCTTCCCATAGAGAGGACCTGTCACCCCTTATTTCTATTACATGATCTCCCCATAAAGAGGACCTGTCACCCCTTATTTCTATTACATGATCTCCCCATAAAGAGGACCTGTCACCCCTTATTTCTATTACATGATCTCCCCATAAAGAGGACCTGTCACCCCTTATTTCTATTACACGATCTCCCCATAAAGAGGACCTGTCACCCCTTATTTCTATTACACGATCTCCCCATAAAGAGGACCTGTCACCCCTTATTTCTATTACATGATCTCCCCATAAAGAGGACCTGTCATCCCTTATTTCTATTACATGATCTTCCCATAGAGAGGACCTGTCACCCCTTATTTCTATTACATGATCTCCCCATAAAGAGGATCTGTCACCCCTTATTTCTATTACATGATCTTCCCATAGAGAGGACCTGTCACCCCTTATTTCTATTACAAGATCTCCCCATAAAGAGGATCTGTCACCCCTTATTTCTATTACATGATCTTCCCATAGAGAGGACCTGTCACCCCTTATTTCTATTACATGATCTTCCCATAAAGAGGACCTGTCACCCCTTATTTCTATTACATGATCTTCCCATAGAGAGGACCTGTCACCCCTTATTTCTATTACAAGATCTCCCCAATAAAGAGGACCTGTCACCCCTTATTTCTATTACATGATCTCCCCCATAAAGAGGACCTGTCACCCCTTATTTCTATTACAAGATCTCCCCATAAAGAGGACCTGTCACCCCTTATTTCTATTACACGATCTCCCCATAAAGAGGACCTGTCACCCCTTATTTCTATTACATGATCTCCCCATAAAGAGGACCTGTCACCCCTTATTTCTCTTACACAATCTCTCCAAAAAGAGGACCTGTCACCCCTTATTCCTATTACATTATCTCCCCATAAAGAGGACCTGTCACCCCTTATTTATATTACATGATCTCCCCATAAAGAGGACCTGTCACCCCTTATTTCTATTACACAATCTCCCCATAAAGAGGACCTGTCACCCCTTATTTCTATTACATGATCTCCCCATAAAGAGGACCTGTCACCCCTTATTTCTATTACATGATCTCCCCATAAAGAGGACCTGTCACCCCTTATTTCTATTACATGATCTCCCCATAAAGAGGACCCGTCACCCCTTATTTATATTACTAGATCTCCCCATAAAGAGGACATGTCACCCCTTATTTCTATTACATGATCTCCCCATAAAGAGGACCTGTCACCCCTTATTTCTATTACATGATCTCCCCCATAAAGAGGACCTGTCACCCCTTATTTCTATTACATGATCTTCCCATAAAGAGGACCTGTCACCCCTTATTTCTATTACATGAGATCCCCCATAAAGAGGACCTGTCACCCCTTATTTCTATTACATGATCTCCCCATAAAGAGGACCTGTCACCCCTTATTTCTATTACATGATCTCCTCATAAAGAGGACCTGTCACCCCTTATTTATATTACATGATCTCCCCATAAAGAGGACCTGTCACCCCTTATTTATATTACTAGATCTCCCCATAAAGAGGACATGTCACCCCTTATTTCTATTACATGAGATCTCCATAAAGAGGACCTGTCACCCCTTATTTCTATTACATGATCTCCCCATAAAGAGGACCCGTCACCCCTTATTTATATTACTAGATCTCCCCATAAAGAGGACATGTCACCCCTTATTTCTATTACATGATCTCCCCATAAAGAGGACCTGTCACCCCTTATTTCTATTACATGATCTCCCCATAAAGAGGACCTGTCACCCCTTATTTCTATTACATGATCTCCCCATAAAGAGGACCTGTCACCCCTTATTTATATTACATGATCTCCCCATAAAGAGGACCTGTCACCCCTTATTTATATTACTAGATCTCCCCATAAAGAGGACATGTCACCCCTTATTTCTATTACATGAGATCTCCATAAAGAGGACCTGTCACCCCTTATTTCTATTACATGATCTCTCCATAAAGAGGACCTGTCATCCCTTATTTCTATTACAAGATCTCCCCATAAAGAGGACCTGTCACCCCTTATTTCTATTACATGATCTCCCCATAAAGAGGACCTGTCACCCCTTATTTCTATTACATGATCTCCCCATAAAGAGGACCTGTCACCCCTTTTTCCTATTACAGAAATTGTTCAGATATCTTTCTTTTCAGCCGGT
This sequence comes from Rana temporaria, assembly GCF_905171775.1. Lineage (NCBI taxonomy): Eukaryota > Metazoa > Chordata > Amphibia > Anura > Ranidae > Rana > Rana temporaria. The sequence continues at coordinate 419,734,005 of NC_053493.1, read as the reverse complement.
GATTCCCTGTAATGGAAAAACCGTCCTAGCGGCTATTCAGCTGCTGGATAGCTTTTACAGGCAGTGGGAGGGGATGTTCTCCCTTGCGATCAGGAAGCCGGATGACCATAGAGGTGGCCATAGATCGGGTGGTCCCCGGCCTCCTTAATGACCCTGGGAGGCCAAAGCGACATTATGACATCACTTCTGGCTCTGGCAGATGTAAACACGCCAAGTTTTTTTCCTGGAACGCAGAGATCAATGTTTTTTTTTTGTTTTCTTTTTATCTCATGCTTTCCAGGGTAGAGGAGATATCCCGAGCCTTTCTGAGGTTTTTCCGAGTTCAGCCGAGCTGACCCCGAGCCTTTCTGAGTGTTTCCGAGGCTCTCCTGCGCCCCCCACCTCTGGCCACTTGCGGTATTGCATGCCATAGAAGTCAATGCCAAACAAATTATTTTCGTTTCCATTGACTTCTATGGGGAAACTCGCTTTGATATGCGAGTGCTTTGGATTACGAGCGTTCTCCTGGAACGGATTATCTTCGTAATCCGAGGTTCCGCTATAAATGTATACATATCATATCATTGCAGCAGTGCAGAGTATTTCAGGAGAGGAGAGTTATAGAGGAAGGAGCAGAGTCCTCCAGCAGAGTATTTCAGGAGAGGAGAGTTATAGAGGGAGGAGCAGAGTCCTCCAGCAGAGCAGAGTATTTCAGGAGAGGAGCGTTATAGAGGGAGGAGCAGAGTCCTCCAGCAGAGTATTTCAGGAGAGGAGAGTTATAGAGGGAGGAGCAGAGTCCTCCAGCAGAGCAGAGTATCTCAGGAGAGGAGAGTTATAGAGGGAGGAGCAGAGTCCTCCAGCAGAGCAGAGTATCTCAGGAGAGGAGAGTTATAGAGGGAGGAGCAGAGTCCTCCAGCAGAGCAGAGTATTTCAGGAGAGGAGAGTTATAGAGGAAGGAGCCGAGTCCTTCAGCAGAGCAGAGTATTTCAGGAGAGGAGGGTTATAGAGGAAGGAGCAGAGTCCTCCAGCAGAACAGAGTATTTCAGGAGAGGAGAGTTATAGAGGAAGGAGCAGAGTCCTTCAGCAGAGTATTTCAGGAGAGGAGAGTTATAGAGGAAGGAGCAGAGTCCTCCAGCAGAGCAGAGTATTTCAGGAGAGGAGAGTTATAGAGGCAGGAGCAGAGTCCTCCGGCGTTGTTCAGCAGATTAGCATTGCGGAATATTAGGTATAATGTCGGGTCGCTCTTATTATGACTTCCTCCTAATTGTGTAATTTGGATCCTCGTCTCCTAATCCTCGCCTCTGTTGAAGGCTCCCGGGTTATGTCCCTCGTATTCGGGGAATGTCCCTTCTGTCCGGCCAATGCTCACCGCCGGCTCCCATGTGCCGAGTTTGGACAGCTTCCATCATCGGGCTTGTAAAACACTTTCTATTTGTGGGACTCGTATGATTGGAGTGACATTCCCAGCTAATTTCCAGCACATGACCCCCCCGAGGAGGTACGTGACCCCCTCCCACCCAGAGGAGGTACGTGACCCCCCCCCCAGGGAGGTACGTGACCCCCCCCCCCGAGGAGGTACGTGACCCCTACACTCGGCCACACTCTCCAAATGACAGATAATGAAGGGTTGGGTTTCATTATCTCCCGAAGGGTCTAATTCTGGGGGATTACAAGGCACAGATTCTCATGTAACCGATACGTCTCAGAGGAGGTCCAACCTGTTGCTGGTTATTCCGGCTTTCAGCACTTCGGACTCGTTCACAAATGGTGTGCTGATTGGAGCTGAGGGACTCAACGCAAGGCTCAACGCTCAACGCAAGGCTCAACACTCAACGCAAGGCTCAACACTCAACACTCAACGCTCAACACTCAACACTCAACGCAAGGCTCAAGGCTCAACGCAAGGCTCAACACTCAACGCAAGGCTCAACACTCAACGCTCAACGCAAGGCTCAACTCAACGCTCAACGCAAGGTTCAACTCAATGCTCAACGCAAGGCTCAACACTCAACGCAAGGCTCAACACTCAACGCAAGGCTCAACGCAAGGCTCAACGCTCAACGCAAGGCTCAACGCTCAATGCAAGGCTCAACTCAACGCTCAACGCAAGGCTCAACGCTCAACGCAAGGCTCAACACTCAACGCAAGGCTCAACTCTCAATGCAAGGCTCAACATTCAACGCTCAATACAATGCTCAACGCAAGACTCAACGCTCAACACAAGGCTCAACTCAACGCTCAACACAAGGCTCAACGCTCAACGCAAGGCTCAACGCTCAACGCAAGGCTCAACTCAACGCTCAACGCAAGGCTCAACTCAACGCTCAACGCTCAACGCAAGGCTCAACTCAACGCTCAACGCAAGGCTCAACTCAACTCAACGCTCAACGCAAGACTCAACGCTCAACGCAAGACTCAACGCTCAATGCAAGACTCAACGCTCAACGCAAGGCTCAACTCAACGCTCAACACAAGGCTCAACGCTCAATGCAAGGCTCAACGCTCAACGCTCAACACAAGGCTTAACGCTCAATGCAAGGCTCAACGCTCAACGCAAGGCTCAACGCTCAATGCAAGGCTCAACATTCAACGCTCAATGCAATGCTCAACGCAAGACTCAACGCTCAACACAAGGCTCAACTCAACGCTCAACGCAAGGCTCAACGCTCAACGCAAGGCTCAACGCTCAACGCAAGGCTCAACTCAACGTTCAACGCAAGGCTCAACTCAACGCTCAACGCTCAACGCAAGGCTCAACGCTCAATGCAAGGCTCAACACAAGGACGCAACAAATACTATTGCCCGGTTCACACCGAAGCATCTAGTTAGTAGAAGAAGATGTAGACGTACTACAGAGATAGAAACCAATCAGCTTCTAACTACAGCTTGTTCAATTAAGCTTTGACAAAAAAACCTGGAAGCTGATTGGCTACCATGCTGATTGGCTACCATGCTGATTGGCTACCATGCACAGCTGCACCAGATATTGCGCTCTCTATCACAAAGTTTTACTAAATAACCGCCACAGAATTAAATTAGGCTTTTTGAAATAAGAAGGAATAATAATAATACTAAAAAAAAGGGCAACGCTTCTTAACAATGCATTGCGGTACATAACAGCACGTGCACGCACCGCGCACACCACCGCTCGCAATTAGTGTGAATGGGCACTGAATGGTAGACATCCATTCGTTATTTACATAAATTTGTTTAGTTAAATTTGTTTCATTCGTTTTCGAATCGCTTCAATTTTTTTTCCAATTCGGATCGATTCGAAAATCATTAGCACCAAACCCTCTCCTGTCCTCTCTCTCCTCTCCTGTCCTCTCTCTCCTCTCCTGTCCTCTCTCTCCTCTCCTGTCCTCTCTCTCCTCTCTCTCCTCTCCTGTCTCTCCTCTCCTGTCCTCTCTCTCCTCTCCTCTCTCTCCTCTCCTGTCCTTTCTCTCCTCTCCTCTCTCTTCTCTCTCTCCTCTCTCTTCTCTCTCTCCTCTCTCTTCTCTCTCTCCTACCTCTTCTCTCTTCTCCCTCCTCTCCTGTCCTCTCTCTCCTCTCCTGTCCTTTCTCTCCTCTCCTCTCTCTTCTCTCCTCTCCTCTCTCTTCTCTCTCCTCCCTCCTCTCCTCTCCTCTCTCTCCTCTCCTGTCCTCTCTCTACTGTATACAGAGGAATGTTCACCTCTTCCTCTCCTCTCCTGTCCTCTCCTGCCCCTCCTCTCCTGTCATCTCTTCTCCTCCTCTCCGGTCCTCTCCTCCTCTCCTGCCCCTCCTCTCCTGTCCTCTTCTCCTTTCCTCTCCTCTCCTCTCATCCTTTCCTCTCCTCCTCTTCTGTCCTCTCCTCCTTTCCTCTCTTCCTTTCTTCTCCTCTCCTTTCATCTCCTCTCCTGTGCTCTCCTATCCTCCTCTCCTCCTTTCCTCTCCTGTCCTCTCCTATCCTCTTCTCCTTCTCTTCTCCTCTCCTCCTCCCCTCCTGTCCTCTCCTCTCCCCCTCTTCTCTCCTCTTCTTTCCTCCTCTCCTATCCTCCTCTCCTCCTTTCCTCTCCTCTCCTGTCCTCTCCTCTCCCCCTCTTCTCTCCTCTTATTTCCTCCTCTCCTGTCCGGTCCTCTCCTCTCCTGTGCTCTCCTCTCCTACCCTCTCCTCTCCCATCCTGTCCTCTCCTCTCCTGTGCTCTCCTGTCCTCCTCTCCTCTCCTGTCCTCTCCTCTCCCGTCCTGTCCTCCCCTCTCCTGTGCTCTCCTATCCTCCACTCTTCCTTTCCTCTCCTCTCCTGTCCTCTCCTCGCTTCTCCTCTCATGTCCTCTCCTCTCCTGTGCTCTCCTATCCTCCTCTCCTCATTCCCTCCCATCCTCTCCTGCCCTGTCCTCTCCTCTCCTGTCCGGTCCTCTCCTCTCCTGTGCTCTCCTGTCCTCCTCTCCTCTCCTGCCCTCTCCTCTCCCATCCTGTCCTCTCCTGTGCTCTCCTATCCTCCTCTCCTGCTTTCCTCTCCTGTCCTCTCCTCTCCCGTCCTGTCCTCTCCTCTCCTGTCCTCTCCCATCCTGTGCTCTCCTATCCTCCTCTCCTCCTTTCTTCTCCTCTCCTGTCCTCTCCTCGCTTTTCCTCTCCTGTCCCCTTCTCCTCTCCTCTCCTCATTCCCTCCCATCTTCTCCTGCCCTGTCCTCTCCTCTCCCCTCCTCCTCTTCTCTCCTCCTCTCCTCATTGCCTCCCATCCTCTCCTCTCCTCTCCTCTCCTGTCCTCTCCTCTCCTGTGCTCTCCTATCCTCCTCTCCTCCTGGTGTAGTGTCACAGGTCAGGTACTGGCTCGGATACATACTGTAACAGATCAGGTACCAGTCAGGTGCAGCAATATCACAGGTCAGGTGCAGGTTCAGTATGTAATGTCACAGGGCAGGAACAGGTTAGATACATAGGGTAACAAGTCAGGTACAGGTATGTAGTGTAATGGGTAAAGTACAGGTCAGGTATGTAGTGCCACAGGGTGGGTAAAGGTCAGGTAGGGTAGTATCACAGGTCAGGAACAGGTTAGATACATAGGGTAACAGGTCAAGTACAGGTATATAGTGTACAGGTCAGGTATGTAGTGTAATGGGTAAAGTACAGGTCAGGTATGTAGTGTAATGGGTAAAGTACAGGTCAGGTATGTAGTGTAATGGGTAAAGTACAGGTATGTAATGTACAGGCCAGGTATGTAGTGCCACAGGGTGGGTAAAGGTCAGGTAGGGTATTATCACAGGTCAGGTACGGGTCGGTTATGCTGTATTACAGGTCAATTGAAGGTCAGGTATTCAGTGCCACATGCTGGGTACAGATAAGGTACAGTAGTATATCAGGTCAGGTGTGTAGCGCCACAGGTTGGGTTCAGGCCAGGTACAGGTCAGGTATGTAGTTTTACAGGTAAAGAACAGGTCAGGTGAGTAGAGTCCCAGGTCAGGTACAGGTATGTAGTATCACAGGTAAAGTACAGGTTGGAAATGTAGTGCCATAGGTTGAGTTCAGTTCAAGAATGGTAGTATCACAGGTCAGGTATGTATTATCACAGGTCAGGTATGTAGTATCACAGGTCAGGTATGTATTATCACAGGTCAGGTATGTAGTATCACAGGTCAGGTATGTATTATCACAGGTCAGGTATGTAGTATCACAGGTCAGGTATGTATTATCACAGGTCAGGTATGTAGTATTACAGGTCAGGTATGTAGTATCACAGGTCAGGTATGTAGTATCACAGGTCAGGTATGTATTATCACAGGTCAGGTATGTAGTATCACAGGTCAGGTATGTATTATCACAGGTCAGGTATGTAGTATCACAGGTCAGGTATGTATTATCACAGGTCAGGTATGTAGTATTACAGGTCAGGTATGTAGTATCACAGGTCAGGTATGTAGTATCACAGGTCAGGTATGTATTATCACAGGTCAGGTATGTATTATCACAGGTCAGGTATGTAGTATCACAGGTCAGGTATGTATTATCACAGGTCAGGTATGTATTATCACAGGTCAGGTATGTATTATCACAGGTCAGGTATGTAGTATCACAGGTCAGGTATGTATTATCACAGGTCAGGTATGTATTATCACAGGTCAGGTATGTATTATCACAGGTCAGGTATGTATTATCACAGGTCAGGTATGTAGTATTACAGGTCAGGTATGTATTATCACAGGTCAGGTATGTATTATCACAGGTCAGGTATGTAGTATCACAGGTCAGGTATGTAGTATCACAGGTCAGGTATGTAGTATTACAGGTCAGGTATGTATTATCACAGGTCAGGTATGTATTATCACAGGTCAGGTATGTAGTATCACAGGTCAGGTATGTATTATCACAGGTCAGGTATGTAGTATTACAGGTCAGGTATGTATTATCACAGGTCAGGTATGTATTATCACAGGTCAGGTATGTATTATCACAGGTCAGGTATGTATTATCACAGGTCAGGTATGTAGTATTACAGGTCAGGTATGTATTATCACAGGTCAGGTATGTAGTATCACAGGTCAGGTATGTAGTATCACAGGTCAGGTATGTAGTATTACAGGTCAGGTATGTAGTATCACAGGTCAGGTATGTAGTATCACAGGTCAGGTATGTAGTATCACAGGTCAGGTATGTAGTATTACAGGTCAGGTATGTAGTATCACAGGTCAGGTATGTAGTATTACAGGTCAGGTATGTAGTATCACAGGTCAGGTATGTAGTATCACAGGTCAGGTATGTAGTATCACAGGTCAGGTATGTAGTATCACAGGTCAGGTATGTATTATCACAGGTCAGGTATGTAGTATCACAGGTCAGGTATGTAGTATTACAGGTCAGGTATGTAGTATCACAGGTCAGGTATGTAGTATCACAGGTCAGGTATGTATTATCACAGGTCAGGTATGTAGTATCACAGGTCAGGTATGTAGTATTACAGGTCAGGTATGTAGTATCACAGGTCAGGTATGTAGTATCACAGGTCAGGTATGTATTATCACAGGTCAGGTATGTATTATCACAGGTCAGGTATGTATTATCACAGGTCAGGTATGTAGTATCACAGAGGCTAGGTACAGGTTGGGTTCAGGCCAGGTACAGGTCGGGTATGTAGTATCACAGGTCAGGTATGTAGTATCACAGGTCAGGTATGTAGTATTACAGGTCAGGTATGTAGTATCACAGGTCAGGTATGTAGTATCACAGGTCAGGTATGTATTATCACAGGTCAGGTATGTATTATCACAGGTCAGGTATGTAGTATCACAGAGGCTAGGTACAGGTTGGGTTCAGGCCAGGTACAGGTCGGGTATGTAGTGCCATGAGGTGGGTACATTTCAGGTATGTAGTGCCACAGGTCAGGTATGTAGTATCACAGATCAGGTACAGATTGGGTAGAGGTCAGGTATGTAGTATCACAGGTGAAGCACAGGTTGGGTGAAGTGACAGGTCCTATATGAATGTATCAGGTCAGGTAATTAGTATCACAGACCAGATACAGTTGGGGTATTTTTTGCCCCCCAACTGCCCCTTAAATAGCAATGACAGTGTCACACGGAGTGCTCACAATGCTTTTCTTCACACAAATAATCCAACGTATTGAATGTAAGAGAATGGGGGAAGCATCGCAAACGCCCCGCAGCCTCTCCTCCTCTCCTCTCCTTCTCTCCTGTCCTCTCATCCTCTCTTCTCCTGTCCTCTCCTCTCATCTTTTCCTTTCCTTTCCTCCTTTCCTCTCCTCTCCTCTCCTCTCCTCTCCTATCCTCTCCTCCTCTGCCTCTCCTCTCCTGTCCTGTAGTGTCCTTTCCTCCTCTCCTGTCCTCTCATCCTCTCTTCTCCTCTCCTCTCCTCTCATCTTTTCCTCTCCTCCTCTCCTGTCCTCTCCTCTCCTTTCCTCTCCTATCCTCCTCTCCTCTCCTATCCTAGTGCCATAGGTTGGGTTCAGGTCACGAATGGTAGTATTAAGCCTCGTACACACGATCAGTCCATCCCATGAGAACGGTCTAAAGGACTGTTGTCCTAGGTTAACCGATGAAGCTGACTGATGGTCCGTCGCGCCTACACACCATAAGTTAAATAACCGATTGTGTCAGAACACGGTGACGTAAAACACAACGACGTGCTGAAAAAAACGAAGTTCAATGCTTCCAAGCATGCGTCAACTTGATTCTGAGCATGCGCAGGTTTTTAACCAATGGACGTGCCTACAAACGATCGTTTTTGACCTATCGGTTAGGAATCCATCGGTTCAATTTAAAGTTGCCTTTTTTCTAACCGATGGTTAAACAACCTATGGGGCCCACACACGATCGGTTTTGACCAATGAAAACGGTCCTTCAGACCGCTGTCCTCTGGTTAACCTATCGCGTGTACGAGGCCTAACAGGTCAGGTATGTATTATCACAGGTAAAGTACAGATTGGTTAGTGCCACGAGGTGGGTACATTTCCGGTAAGGTAGTATCACAGGTCAGGTATGTAGTATTACACAGACCGGGTATATAGTATTACACAGACCGGGTATGTAGTATTACACAGACCGGGTATGTAGCATTACACAGACCGGGTATGTAGTATTACACAGACCGGGGATGTAGTATTACACAGACCGGGGATGTAGCATTACACAGACCTGGTATGTAGCATTACACAGACCGGGTATGTAGTATTACACAGACCAGGGATGTAGCATTACACAGACCGGGTATGTAGTATTACACAGACCGGGTATGTAGTATTACACAGACCGGGTATGTAGTATTACACAGATCGGGTATGTAGTATTACACAGACCGGGTATGTAGTATTACACAGACCGGGGATGTAGTATTACACAGACCGGGTATGTAGTATTACACAGACCGGGTATGTAGCATTACACAGACCGGGTATGTAGCATTACACAGACCGGGTATGTAGTATTACACAGACCGGGTATGTAGCATTACACAGACCAGGGATGTAGCATTACACAGACCGGGTATGTAGTATTACACAGACCTGGTATGTAGCATTACACAGACCAGGGATGTAGCATTACACAGACCGGGTATGTAGTATTACACAGACCGGGTATGTAGTATTACACAGACCGGGTATGTAGTATTACACAGATCGGGTATGTAGTATTACACAGACCGGGTATGTAGTATTACACAGACCGGGGATGTAGTTTTACACAGACCGGGTATGTAGTATTACACAGACCGGGGATGTAGTATTACACAGACCGGGTATGTAGTATTACACAGACCGGGTATGTAGCATTACACAGACCGGGTATGTAGCATTACACAGACCGGGTATGTAGTATTACACAGACCGGGTATGTAGTATTACACAGACCGGGTATGTAGTATTACACAGACCGGGTATGTAGTATTACACAGACCGGGGATGTAGTATTACACAGACCGGGGATGTAGTATTACACAGACCGGGTATGTAGCATTACACAGACCAGGTATGTAGTATTACACAGACCTGGTATGTAGCATTACACAGACCGGGGATGTAGTATTACACAGACCGGGGATGTAGTATTACACAGACCGGGTATGTAGCATTACACAGACCGGGTATGTAGCATTACACAGACCTGGTATGTAGCATTACACAGACCGGGTATGTAGTATTACACAGACCGGGTATGTAGCATTACACAGACGGGGTATGTAGCATTACACAGACCGGGTATGTAGTATTACACAGACCGGGTATGTAGTATTACACAGACCGGGTATGTAGCATTACACAGACCGGGTATGTAGTATTACACAGACTGGGTATGTAGCATTACACAGACCGGGAATGTAGTATTACACAGACCGGGTATGTAGTATTACACAGACCGGGTATGTAGCATTACACAGACCGGGTATGTAGCATTACACAGACTGGGTATGTAGTATTATACAGACCGGGTATGTAGTATTACACAGTTCAGGTATGTAGCATTACACAGATCGGGTATGTAGTATTACACAGACCGGGTATGTAGCATTACACAGACCGGGTATGTAGTATTACACAGACCGGGTATGTAGCATTACACAGACCGGGGATGTAGTATTACACAGACCGGGTATGTAGTATTACACAGACCGGGTATGTAGTATTACACAGACTGGGTATGTAGTATTACACAGACCGGGGATGTATTATTACACAGACCGGGTATGTAGTATTACACAGACCGGGTATGTAGTATTACACAGACCGGGTATGTAGTATTACACAGACCGGGTATATAGTATTACACAGACCGGGTATGTAGTATTACACAGACGGGGTATATAGCATTACACAGACCGGGTATGTAGCATTACACAGACCGGGTATGTAGTATTACACAGACCGGGTATGTAGCATTACACAGACCGGGTATGTAGTATTACACAGACCGGGTATGTAGCATTACACAGACCGGGTATGTAGTATTACACAGACCGGGTATGTAGCATTACACAGACCGGGTATGTAGCATTACACAGACCGGGTATGTAGTATTACACAGACCGGGTATGTAGCATTACACAGACCGGGTATGTAGTATTACACAGACCAAGTATGTAGTATTACACAGACCGGGTATGTAGTATTACACAGACCGGGTATGTAGCATTACACAGACCGGGTATGTAGTATTACACAGACCGGGTATGTAGCATTACACAGACCGGGTATGTAGTATTACACAGACCGGGTATGTAGTATTACACAGACCGGGTATGTAGTATTACACAGACCGGGTATGTAGTATTACACAGACCGGGTATGTAGTATTACACAGACCGGGTATGTAGTATTACACAGACCGGGGATGTAGCATTACACAGACCGGGTATGTAGCATTACACAGACCGGGTATGTAGCATTACACAGACCGGGGATGTAGTATTACACAGACTGGGGATGTAGTATTACACAGACCGGGTATGTAGTATTACACAGACCGGGTATGTAGTATTACACAGAGAGGGTATGTAGTATTACACAGACCGGGTATGTAGCATTACACAGACCGGGTATGTAGTATTACACAGACCGGGTATGTAGTATTACACAGACCGGGTATGTAGTATTACACAGACCAGGTATGTAGCATTACACAGACCGGGTATGTAGCATTACACAGACCGGGTATGTAGTATTACACAGACCGGGTATGTAGTATTACACAGACCGGGGATGTAGCATTACACAGACCGGGTATGTAGTATTACACAGACCGGGTATGTAGTATTACACAGACCGGGTATGTAGCATTACACAGACCGGGTATGTAGTATTACACAGACCGGGTATGTAGCATTACACAGACCGGGTATGTAGTATTACACAGACCGGGTATGTAGTATTACACAGACCGGGTATGTAGCATTACACAGACCGGGTATGTAGTATTACACAGACCGGGTATGTAGCATTACACAGACCGGGTATGTAGTATTACACAGACCGGGTATGTAGTATTACACAGACCGGGTATGTAGCATTACACAGACCGGGTATGTAGTATTACACAGACCGGGTATGTAGCATTACACAGACCGGGTATGTAGTATTACACAGACCGGGTATGTAGCATTACACAGACCGGGTATGTAGTATTACACAGACCGGGTATGTAGTATTACACAGACCGGGTATGTAGTATTACACAGACCGGGTATGTAGTATTACACAGACCGGGTATGTAGTATTACACAGACCGGGTATGTAGTATTACACAGACCGGGTATGTAGTATTACACAGACCGGGGATGTAGTATTACACAGACCGGGTATGTAGTATTACACAGACCGGGTATGTAGTATTACACAGACCTGGTATGTAGCATTACACAGACCGGGGATGTAGTATTACACAGACCGGGGATGTAGTATTACACAGACCGGGTATGTAGCATTACACAGACCGGGTATGTAGCATTACACAGACCTGGTATGTAGCATTACACAGACCGGGTATGTAGTATTACACAGACCGGGTATGTAGCATTACACAGACGGGGTATGTAGCATTACACAGACGGGGTATGTAGCATTACACAGACCGGGTATGTAGTATTACACAGACCGGGTATGTAGCATTACACAGACCGGGTATGTAGTATTACACAGACTGGGTATGTAGCATTACACAGACCGGGAATGTAGTATTACACAGACCGGGTATGTAGTATTACACAGACCGGGTATGTAGCATTACACAGACCGGGTATGTAGCATTACACAGACTGGGTATGTAGTATTATACAGACCGGGTATGTAGTATTACACAGTTCAGGTATGTAGCATTACACAGACCGGGTATGTAGTATTACACAGACCGGGTATGTAGTATTACACAGACTGGGTATGTAGTATTACACAGACCGGGTATATAGTATTACACAGACCGGGTATGTAGTATTACACAGACGGGGTATATAGCATTACACAGACCGGGTATGTAGCATTACACAGACCGGGTATGTAGTATTACACAGACCGGGTATGTAGCATTACACAGACCGGGTATGTAGTATTACACAGACCGGGTATGTAGCATTACACAGACCAGGTATGTAGTATTACACAGACCGGGTATGTAGCATTACACAGACCGGGTATGTAGCATTACACAGACCGGGTATGTAGTATTACACAGACCGGGTATGTAGCATTACACAGACCGGGTATGTAGCATTACACAGACCGGGTATGTAGTATTACACAGACCAAGTATGTAGTATTACACAGACCGGGTATGTAGTATTACACAGACCGGGTATGTAGCATTACACAGACCGGGTATGTAGTATTACACAGACCGGGGATGTAGTATTACACAGACCGGGTATGTAGTATTACACAGACCGGGTATGTAGTATTACACAGACCTGGTATGTAGCATTACACAGACCGGGGATGTAGTATTACACAGACCGGGGATGTAGTATTACACAGACCGGGTATGTAGCATTACACAGACCGGGTATGTAGCATTACACAGACCTGGTATGTAGCATTACACAGACCGGGTATGTAGTATTACACAGACCGGGTATGTAGCATTACACAGACGGGGTATGTAGCATTACACAGACCGGGTATGTAGCATTACACAGACCGGGTATGTAGTATTACACAGACCGGGTATGTAGCATTACACAGACCGGGTATGTAGTATTACACAGACTGGGTATGTAGCATTACACAGACCGGGTATGTAGTATTACACAGACTGGGTATGTAGCATTACACAGACCGGGAATGTAGTATTACACAGACCGGGTATGTAGTATTACACAGACCGGGTATGTAGCATTACACAGACCGGGTATGTAGCATTACACAGACTGGGTATGTAGTATTATACAGACCGGGTATGTAGTATTACACAGTTCAGGTATGTAGCATTACACAGATCGGGTATGTAGTATTACACAGACCGGGTATGTAGCATTACACAGACCGGGTATGTAGTATTACACAGACCGGGTATGTAGCATTACACAGACCGGGGATGTAGTATTACACAGACCGGGTATGTAGTATTACACAGACCGGGTATGTAGTATTACACAGACTGGGTATGTAGTATTACACAGACCGGGGATGTAGTATTACACAGACCGGGTATGTAGTATTACACAGACCGGGTATGTAGTATTACACAGACCGGGTATGTAGTATTACACAGACCGGGTATATAGTATTACACAGACCGGGTATGTAGTATTACACAGACGGGGTATATAGCATTACACAGACCGGGTATGTAGCATTACACAGACCGGGTATGTAGTATTACACAGACCGGGTATGTAGCATTACACAGACCGGGTATGTAGTATTACACAGACCGGGTATGTAGCATTACACAGACCAGGTATGTAGTATTACACAGACCGGGTATGTAGCATTACACAGACCGGGTATGTAGCATTACACAGACCGGGTATGTAGTATTACACAGACCGGGTATGTAGCATTACACAGACCGGGTATGTAGTATTACACAGACCGGGTATGTAGTATTACACAGACCAAGTATGTAGTATTACACAGACCGGGTATGTAGTATTACACAGACCGGGTTTGTAGCATTACACAGACCGGGTATGTAGTATTACACAGACCGGGTATGTAGCATTACACAGACCGGGTATGTAGTATTACACAGACCGGGTATGTAGTATTACACAGACCGGGTATGTAGTATTACACAGACCGGGTATGTAGTATTACACAGACCGGGTATGTAGTATTACACAGACCGGGTATGTAGTATTACACAGACCGGGGATGTAGCATTACACAGACCGGGTATGTAGCATTACACAGACCGGGTATGTAGCATTACACAGACCGGGGATGTAGTATTACACAGACCGGGGATGTAGTATTACACAGACCGGGTATGTAGTATTACACAGACCGGGTATGTAGTATTACACAGAGAGGGTATGTAGTATTACACAGACCGGGTATGTAGCATTACACAGACCGGGTATGTAGTATTACACAGACCGGGTATGTAGTATTACACAGACCGGGTATGTAGTATTACACAGACCAGGTATGTAGCATTACACAGACCGGGTATGTAGTATTACACAGACCGGGTATGTAGTATTACACAGACCGGGTATGTAGTATTACACAGACCGGGTATGTAGCATTACACAGACCGGGGATGTAGTATTACACAGACCGGGTATGTAGCATTACACAGACCGGGTATGTAGTATTACACAGACCGGGTATGTAGCATTACACAGACCGGGTATGTAGTATTACACAGACCGGGTATGTAGTATTACACAGACCGGGTATGTAGCATTACACAGACCGGGTATGTAGCATTACACAGACCGGGTATGTAGCATTACACATACCGGGTATGTAGTATTACACAGACCGGGTATGTAGCATTACACAGACCGGGTATGTAGTATTACACAGACCGGGTATGTAGCATTACACAGACCGGGTATGTAGTATTACACAGACCGGGTATGTAGCATTACACAGACCGGGTATGTAGTATTACACAGACCGGGTATGTAGCGTTACACAGACCGGGTATGTAGTATTACACAGACCGGGTATGTAGTATTACACAGACCGGGTATGTAGCATTACACAGACCGGGGATGTAGTATTACACAGACCGGGTATGTAGTATTACACAGACCTGGTATGTAGCATTACACAGACCGGGGATGTAGTATTACACAGACCGGGGATGTAGTATTACACAGACTGGGTATGTAGTATTACACAGACCGGGTATGTAGCATTACACAGACCGGGTATGTAGTATTACACAGACTGGGTATGTAGCATTACACAGACCGGGTATGTAGCATTACACAGACCTGGTATGTAGCATTACACAGACCGGGTATGTAGTATTACACAGACCGGGTATGTAGCATTACACAGACGGGGTATGTAGTATTACACAGACCGGGTATGTAGCATTACACAGACGGGGTATGTAGCATTACACAGACCGGGTATGTAGTATTACACAGACCGGGTATGTAGCATTACACAGACCGGGTATGTAGTATTACACAGACCGGGTATGTAGCATTACACAGACCGGGAATGTAGTATTACACAGACCGGGTATGTAGTATTACACAGACCGGGTATGTAGCATTACACAGACCGGGTATGTAGCATTACACAGACCGGGTATGTAGTATTACACAGACCGGGTATGTAGTATTACACAGACTGGGTATGTAGTATTACACAGACCGGGTATATAGTATTACACAGACCGGGTATGTAGTATTACACAGACGGGGTATATAGCATTACACAGACCGGGTATGTAGCATTACACAGACCGGGTATGTAGTATTACACAGACCGGGTATGTAGCATTACACAGACCGGGTATGTAGTATTACACAGACCCGGTATGTAGCATTACACAGACCAGGTATGTAGTATTACACAGACCGGGTATGTAGCATTACACAGACCGGGTATGTAGCATTACACAGACCGGGTATGTAGTATTACACAGACCGGGTATGTAGCATTACACAGACCGGGTATGTAGCATTACACAGACCGGGTATGTAGTATTACACAGACCAAGTATGTAGTATTACACAGACCGGGTATGTAGTATTACACAGACCGGGTATGTAGCATTACACAGACCGGGTATGTAGTATTACACAGACCGGGGATGTAGTATTACACAGACCGGGTATGTAGTATTACACAGACCGGGTATGTAGTATTACACAGACCTGGTATGTAGCATTACACAGACCGGGGATGTAGTATTACACAGACCGGGGATGTAGTATTACACAGACCGGGTATGTAGCATTACACAGACCGGGTATGTAGCATTACACAGACCTGGTATGTAGCATTACACAGACCGGGTATGTAGTATTACACAGGCCGGGTATGTAGCATTACACAGACGGGGTATGTAGCATTACACAGACCGGGTATGTAGCATTACACAGACCGGGTATGTAGTATTACACAGACCGGGTATGTAGCATTACACAGACCGGGTATGTAGTATTACACAGACTGGGTATGTAGCATTACACAGACCGGGTATGTAGTATTACACAGACTGGGTATGTAGCATTACACAGACCGGGAATGTAGTATTACACAGACCGGGTATGTAGTATTACACAGACCGGGTATGTAGCATTACACAGACCGGGTATGTAGCATTACACAGACTGGGTATGTAGTATTATACAGACCGGGTATGTAGTATTACACAGTTCAGGTATGTAGCATTACACAGATCGGGTATGTAGTATTACACAGACCGGGTATGTAGCATTACACAGACCGGGTATGTAGTATTACACAGACCGGGTATGTAGCATTACACAGACCGGGGATGTAGTATTACACAGACCGGGTATGTAGTATTACACAGACCGGGTATGTAGTATTACACAGACTGGGTATGTAGTATTACACAGACCGGGGATGTATTATTACACAGACCGGGTATGTAGTATTACACAGACCGGGTATGTAGTATTACACAGACCGGGTATGTAGTATTACACAGACCGGGTATATAGTATTACACAGACCGGGTATGTAGTATTACACAGACGGGGTATATAGCATTACACAGACCGGGTATGTAGCATTACACAGACCGGGTATGTAGTATTACACAGACCGGGTATGTAGCATTACACAGACCGGGTATGTAGTATTACACAGACCGGGTATGTAGCATTACACAGACCAGGTATGTAGTATTACACAGACCGGGTATGTAGCATTACACAGACCGGGTATGTAGCATTACACAGACCGGGTATGTAGTATTACACAGACCGGGTATGTAGCATTACACAGACCGGGTATGTAGTATTACACAGACCGGGTATGTAGTATTACACAGACCAAGTATGTAGTATTACACAGACCGGGTATGTAGTATTACACAGACCGGGTTTGTAGCATTACACAGACCGGGTATGTAGTATTACACAGACCGGGTATGTAGTATTACACAGACCGGGTATGTAGTATTACACAGACCGGGTATGTAGTATTACACAGACCGGGTATGTAGTATTACACAGACCGGGTATGTAGTATTACACAGACCGGGGATGTAGCATTACACAGACCGGGTATGTAGCATTACACAGACCGGGTATGTAGTATTACACAGACCGGGTATGTAGTATTACACAGACCGGGTATGTAGTATTACACAGACCGGGTATGTAGTATTACACAGACCGGGTATGTAGTATTACACAGACCGGGTATGTAGTATTACACAGACCGGGGATGTAGCATTACACAGACCGGGTATGTAGCATTACACAGACCGGGTATGTAGCATTACACAGACCGGGGATGTAGTATTACACAGACCGGGGATGTAGTATTACACAGACCGGGTATGTAGTATTACACAGACCGGGTATGTAGTATTACACAGAGAGGGTATGTAGTATTACACAGACCGGGTATGTAGCATTACACAGACCGGGTATGTAGTATTACACAGACCGGGTATGTAGTATTACACAGACCGGGTATGTAGTATTACACAGACCAGGTATGTAGCATTACACAGACCGGGTATGTAGCATTACACAGACCGGGTATGTAGTATTACACAGACCGGGTATGTAGTATTACACAGACCGGGGATGTAGCATTACACAGACCGGGTATGTAGTATTACACAGACCGGGTATGTAGTATTACACAGACCGGGTATGTAGCATTACACAGACCGGGTATGTAGCATTACACAGACCGGGTATGTAGTATTACACAGACCGGGTATGTAGCATTACACAGACCGGGTATGTAGTATTACACAGACCGGGTATGTAGCATTACACAGACCGGGTATGTAGTATTACACAGACCGGGTATGTAGTATTACACAGACCGGGTATGTAGCATTACACAGACCGGGTATGTAGTATTACACAGACCGGGTATGTAGCATTACACAGACCGGGTATGTAGTATTACACAGACCGGGTATGTAGTATTACACAGACCGGGTATGTAGCATTACACAGACCGGGTATGTAGTATTACACAGACCGGGTATGTAGTATTACACAGACCGGGTATGTAGCATTACACATACCGGGTATGTAGTATTACACAGACCGGGTATGTAGCATTACACAGACCGGGTATGTAGTATTACACAGACCGGGTATGTAGCATTACACAGACCGGGTATGTAGTATTACACAGACCGGGTATGTAGTATTACACAGACCGGGTATGTAGTATTACACAGACCGGGTATGTAGTATTACACAGACCGGGTATGTAGCATTACACAGACCGGGGATGTAGTATTACACAGACCGGGTATGTAGCATTACACAGACCGGGTATGTAGTATTACACAGACCGGGTATGTAGCATTACACAGACCGGGTATGTAGTATTACACAGACCGGGTATGTAGTATTACACAGACCGGGTATGTAGCATTACACAGACCGGGTATGTAGCATTACACAGACCGGGTATGTAGCATTACACATACCGGGTATGTAGTATTACACAGACCGGGTATGTAGCATTACACAGACCGGGTATGTAGTATTACACAGACCGGGTATGTAGCATTACACAGACCGGGTATGTAGTATTACACAGACCGGGTATGTAGCATTACACAGACCGGGTATGTAGTATTACACAGACCGGGTATGTAGCGTTACACAGACCGGGTATGTAGTATTACACAGACCGGGTATGTAGTATTACACAGACCGGGTATGTAGCATTACACAGACCGGGGATGTAGTATTACACAGACCGGGTATGTAGTATTACACAGACCGGGTATGTAGTATTACACAGACCGGGTATGTAGCATTACACAGACCGGGGATGTAGTATTACACAGACCGGGTATGTAGTATTACACAGACCGGGTATGTAGTATTACACAGACCGGGTATGTAGCATTACACAGACCGGGTATGTAGCATTACACAGACCGGGTATGTAGCATTACACAGACCGGGTATGTAGTATTACACAGACCGGGTATGTAGCATTACACAGACCGGGTATGTAGCATTACACAGACCGGGTATGTAGCATTACACAGAGAGGGTATGTAGCATTACACAGACCGGGTATGTAGTATTACACAGACCGGGTATG
Source organism: Rana temporaria (assembly GCF_905171775.1). Lineage (NCBI taxonomy): Eukaryota > Metazoa > Chordata > Amphibia > Anura > Ranidae > Rana > Rana temporaria. The sequence continues at coordinate 419,714,372 of NC_053493.1, read as the reverse complement.
TAGTATTACACAGACCGGGTATGTAGTATTATACAGACCGGGTATGTAGCATTACACAGACCGGGTATGTAGTATTACACAGACCGGGTATGTAGCATTACACAGACCGGGTATGTAGCATTACACAGACCGGGTATGTAGTATTACACAGACCGGGTATGTAGCATTACACAGAGAGGGTATGTAGTGTCATGGACCTTGAGATATTAAAGTGTTTCTACTTGACATATGTTACACAGGAGAGGGACATTCAATGCAAGGCTTTTGAAATGCTAAGTGGAACCAGCTTGCGAAATACCTTTTATTGTGTTCTGCAGGTTAAGAGCGGGTGTCGGAGTCAGGCCGTCTAGCTGGAACCAGGTTATTGTGTACATTGATTACCCCCTGGGGCTTCTGTCTCAATACACAAGTCTTTCTATCCAAGCTATTGGACCAATCCCTGTTGACAATTTCAAGTCCTCATTTGCATGGTCAAGGGGGACCTGAGTGAAGACTGGATATACTTTACAATTGACCAATAGGAAAGCGGTTGTTGGGAGTGGGATGTTCCAAAATTCTGTATAAAAGTGTGCTGTGTACTTGAAATAAAGGGTCCTGTTGGAACTTACATACAGCCTGCCTGGTGTTTGTTCTTAATGGGTCCGAATGGCACATAGCTGTAATTCGGATCCCGGAACCTTGGATGACTGGACCATCAGACGTTACAATCTGCAAGCGGACTCACTGGTATCAGAGGAGTGTCGGGAGAGCAGGACCTGGGCGAGGAAGGATCTCGTCACATGTAGTATTACACAGACCGGGTATGTAGCATTACACAGACCGGGTATGTAGCATTACACAGACCGGGTATGTAGTATTACACAGACCGGGGATGTAGTATTACACAGACCGGGTATGTAGCATTACACAGACCAAGTATGTAGTATTACACAGACCGGGGATGTAGTATTACACAGACCGGGTATGTAGTATTACACAGACCGGGTATGTAGTATTACACAGATCGGGGATGTAGTATTACACAGACCGGGTATGTAGTATTACACAGACCGGGTATGTAGCATTACACAGACCGTGTATGTAGCATTACACAGACCGGGTATGTAGTATTACACAGACCGGGTATGTAGTATGTATGTAGCGAGGGTTAGACGTGCTCTCGGAGGAGAGCTCGTCTAACCCTCGCCTAACGCCTGATTGCGGCGGCACTTTCATCCCTGGTTGAGTAACGTGCGGCTGTCTGAGCTGCGATGGAAAAATAGAGGAGCAAATGACGCTTTTCATCACTCTGGCCTAATTTTCTCTCCGCACAGCGACTTTCACCCCGGCGAGGAGGCGGCACGTGAGACCGCGGCAGCTGGGCCAGCGATCTGCTGACATGTGTGATATACACTCTGTCTTCACTTCTATTGTTCTCCCGACACGCACCCCCTCCCACCTGCTCTGCGTACACAGGGATAAATATAGAACACGGGACACCACGCTACATGGTGACAACCCCCCCCGCTACATGGTGACCCCCCCACTACATGGTGACACCCCCCCCACTACATGGTGACACCACCCCCCACTACATGGTGACACCACCCCCCCCGCTGCATGGTGACACCACCCCCCACTACATGGTGACACCACCCCCCCCGCTGCATGGTGACCCCCCCGCTACATGGTGACCCCCCCCACTACATGGTGACACCACCCCCCCCGCTACATGGTAACCCCCCCACTACATGGTGACCCCACCCCGCTGCATGATGACACCCCCCCCCCCCGCTATGCTGGAATATCTGGAGAAACATGGACGTCTCCCCCCTCGGGGGCCGTTCCTGATAAATTGCTGACACTGCCGGTGCTACCACTAGGCAGACTAGGTAGCCGCCTAGGGTGCACTGCTGCCTAGGGCGCCCAGCCACTGGTGTTCCATCTCTCTTCTCTCTGCAGCAAGCGACTAAGTCTCAGCATCAGCAGGCAGCCGCCTCTCTCCGTTCGCAGTGGAGCACTGTGTCTGTGTCCTGACTCCCGAATGAATGGAAGCAAGCAAACATTCATTGATGGGCACTTGTAGGCTGCATTTGATGGGCACTGGTGAGGCTGCATTAACCGCTTCCCGACCGCCGCATGTAGATATACGTCGGCAGAATGGCACGTACAGGCACATTGGCGTACCTGTACGTCCCCGCCTTTCCGCGGGTGGGGGGTCCAATCTGGACCCCCCCCCCCCCGTACATACGGCAAGCGGATTCCCTCGGGGAGCGATCCGGGATGACGGCGCGGCTATTTGTTTATAGCCGCTCCGTCGCAATCGCTCCCCGGAGCTGAAGAACGGGGAGATACGTATGTAAACACGGCTTCCCCGTGCTTCACTGTGGCGGCTGCATCGATCGAGTGATCCCTTTTATAGGGAGACTCGATCGATGACGTCATTCCTACAGCCACACCCCCTACAGTTGTAAACACACACTAGGTGAAGCCTAACTCCTACAGCGCCCCCTGTGGTTAACTCCCAAACTGCAACTGTCATTTTCACAGTAATCCGTGCAATTTAAATGCACTTTTTGCTGTGAAAATGACAATGGTCCCAAAAATGTGTCAAAATTGTCCGAAGTGTCCGCCATAATGTCGCAGTCACGAAAAAAAAAACCAGATCGCCGCCATTAGTAGTAAAAAAAAAAAAAATTTATAAAAATGCAATAAAACTATCACCTATTTTGTAAACGCTATAAATTTTGCGCAAACCAATCAATAAACGCTTATTGCGATTTTTTTTACCAAAAATAGGTAGAAGAATACGTATCGGCCTAAACTGAGGAAAAAAATGTTTTTATATATTTTTGGGGGATATTTATTATAGCAAAAAGTAAAAAATATTGAATTTTTTTCAAAATTGTGGCTCTATTTTTGTTTATAGCGCAAAAAATAAAAACCGCAGAGGTGATCAAATAACGCCAAAAGAAAGCTCTATTTGTGGGGAAAAAAAGACGCCAATTTGTTTGGGAGCCACGTCGCACGACCGCGCAATTGTCAGTTAAAGCGACGCAGTGCCGAACTGTAAAAACCCCTTGGGTCATGTAGCAGCATATTGGTCCGGTCCTTAAGTGATTAATGGGCGCTGGTGAGGCTGCATTCGATAGGCGGTGGTGAGGCTGCATTGATGGGTGCTGGTGAGGCTGCATTAATGGGCGCTGGTGAGGCTGCATTTGATGGGCACTGGTGAGGCTGCATTTGATGGGCGCTGATGGGCTGCATTTGATGGGCACTTCATTAAAAAGGTGGGGGTATACATGGGCAGGGCAAATGGGGTGGAGCAGGTGGGGGGGGGGGGGGGGCGGCAAAATTAGGTTTCGCCTAGGGTGTCCAAAATCCTTGCACCAGCCCTGCTGACACTTGTAGTTCCACAGCCCTAAAGTGACACTAAATGATCTCCTTATTCTCCAAAATGTATCCAAACACTTCCATTACCTACTAGACTCCACAATTTATTACAATTGCCCGGATTCACAGACAGCGGCGCACATTTATGCCGCCGTAGCGTATCTCCTTTACGCTACGCCAACGCAGCGCAGAGAGGCAAGCACTGGATTCACAAAGCCAGTGCTGCCAAATCTGCCCTGGGTTTCTCAGGCGTAAGCCGGCGTATGTGGAAGTGGGCGTGAGCCATGCAAATGAGGCGCGACCCCATGCAAATTATGGGCTGAGTCTAAGACAGATACGTATAACGAACGGCGCATTCGCCGTCCCGTGGACACATCCCAGTGCGCATGCTCAGAATCACGTCGGAACTACTCCCTAAGATACGACGGATCACTGCCTACGGCGTGAACGTAACCTACGCCAAATCATATTCACGTCCAACGTAAACTACGTAAAATACGCCGGCTTGTGTTCCCTGGTGCGGACCTTTACATGGATGCTGCTGAGTTACACCTGCTTTATGGGGCATAACTTTACGCCGGACGTATGACTTTACGCGCACTGCGTCGGGCGCACGTACGTTCGTGAATTGGCGTATCTCCCTCATTTGCATATGTGAATAGAAAATCAATGGGAGCGCCAAATGCGCCCAGCTTAAATATGCGCCCACTCTACGCCGGCGTAGACAAGTTACATCGGTGGGATGAAGCCTATTTTCAGGCGTATCTAGTTTTGTGGGTCCGGCGCATGGATACGATGGCGCATATTTGCACTTATGCGGCGTATCTTGAGATACGTCGACGCAAGTGCTTTGTGAATCTGGGCCATTGTCTCTTATTACTGTATTCTTCTGTCTCTTTGTAATGTCCTCTGTGATTTCCCAAACTCCATTGTTTGGAATGGGTGGAGCACAATGGTTGCACCATACACACTACAGGTCCCATAGTTCATAGTCCCATAGACATTGCTGACAGGCTGACATTGGGTTCGCCGGGCCCGCTGATTGGCTCCTGCTGTGTCCAGTCACAGTGGGAGCGGGGCACCGGCGGCACTCGTGCACACCCCAGACTTGAAAGTGCAAAATTATGTACAGGTACGTGATTCTATACAGAGAGGCCACCTGGACACTGTGGCCCAGATTCTCGTATATGGGTGTAAAACTGTGCGGGCGTTAAGTATCTGATTTACGTTACGCCGCCGCAAGTTTTACAGGCAAGTGCTTTATTCACAAAGAACTTGCCTGTAAAGTTGTGGCGGCGTAGCGTAAATCACCCGGCGCAAGCCCGCCTAATTCAAATTAGCCGGGTAGGGGGCGTGGAGCATTTAAATTAGTACTGCGCATGCGCCGTCCGGAAAATATCCCAGGGTGCATTGCTCCAAATGACGTCGCAAGGACGTCATTGGTTTCGACGTGAACGTAAATGGCGTCCAGCCCCATTCACGGACGACTTACGCAAACTACTTAAATTAAAAAATTTCGACCCGGGAACGACGGCCATACTTAACATTGGTTGCCCCTCATATAGCAAGGGCAACTTTACGCCGCGCAAAACTAACGTAAACGTCGTAACTTCACTGCGTCGACCGCGCGTACGTTCGGGAATTTGCGTATTTAGCTAATTTGCATACTCAACAGGGAAAACGACGGAGGCGACACCTAGGGGCAAAAAAAAATTTGCATTTAAGATTCGACAGCGTAAGAGCCTTACGCCTGTCGGATCGAATAGATATCTATGTGTAACTGATTCTAAGAATCAGTCGCATAGATACGACGGCCCAGATTAGGACTTACAACGGCGTACATTGCGTTGAGCCGTTGTAAGCCCTTTGAGAATCTGGGCCTGTAAATCTACGGTATACGGTCAGAAAGCAGTTAAAGTAGCGCAATGCTGAATAGCAAAAAATGGCCGGGGGTAAAACCTTTTCGGAGCTGAGGTGGTTAAATAGGCTGTGGTGGATGTGTTCGTGTGTCCATATGCACACCATTGTACGTGCACTCCTACTGTATGTCCCTGTGCATTCTTGCACGCTTGCTTGGGCCCCCATGACCAAGCCTTATGGCTGGCAAGATCTCTCTGATGGCGGACATGATGTGCTTGGCACTGTATCTGTTTGGGATTTAGGTAGATGCAGTGCTGGAAGGCAGCCTGGGGGGAGCTCTGTACTTCTTTAGGACCGCAGCGGAGTAACAATGGTGTGGGACTGCTAGGGACCTGAGTGGTTAAACAAGCTGCTAGCAGGATTCAGTGCAAGTGTAGCACCCCCTAGCGTTGCTAGAGATAAGGTTTTTGTTGTTAGAGTAGGTACATTTTCAGGCTTGCCTGTGTGTTAATCTGGGTCGGGGTTTAGTGACTCAGGTGGGCTGGATGACTCAGCATCAGCTACTCTGACGACTCCTCCTTGCTTGCTGGAAACTTGGAGAAGGTTCCAGAAGCAGTTGGGAGGGGTCTAGGAGAAGCTGGCAGGAGTGTTCTGAGGGCGTTGACCAATCCCCAACAGATGGGTTGGTAGGGGGTGGGCCCCCTCAAATACTCAGGGTCAGCCCAGCTGGGGCAGTATGGAGTTTGGGTGGAGGATGGAGGTGGAGTGTTAGTCTGTTGGAGCCTTTGAGAGTAGCCCCCTAGTCTGGGGGGGTGACCTCGGACCAGAAGGGAGAGAGGTGGCCCCTTCTCATGACACATGGAGGGATGCTGACCGGGAGGCACATGAGTAAGTAGAGGACAGCAGGAGGACACTGGCGGGCAAATCTCCAGGGAGGAAGACAGCCAGGGGGGGTGGGGAGTGTTACGGTCAGACGACTGGGAGGCATGCCTGAAGGGACTGGGTGCAAGCAGCCTGGGTTATGGATGCAGAGTCAGTCTGGGAGGACTGTGGAGAAGTAGCCAGGAGGGCTAGTGAAAGGGGCAGCTGCAGCCAGGCGGGCTGCCAGTGCTTGAAGAGGTGGTGCCAGGAGCAGTAGCCTCAGATAGGACAGCTAGCACCAAAGACCTCTCTTTGTGCTACACCACTAAAGGGGCCCGCGGTCCCTGCCTGCAAAGGGCAGTTCTTATGGTCTGATTACGCTTTTGTCAGACCATCCCGGTCAGTGCTAGCTGGTCCTGGGAGTTGTAGTCCTACAAGTAAGTCTGCGCTGGAGGTAGAAGAGAAGAAGTTTGTATATACCGCATGTATATAGTCGAGTCCCTGAAGATTTCTACTGATCAAGTGGGCATTCCTATCAAAGTTTAACCCCCTAAATATAAAACAAAAACAAAGCTGCAAGGACTGTTTCTCGTCCCCAGAGAGAGAGAGTGGAAAACGTATGTGCCTGGCTGGGCAGGGTGGGAGATAACAATATTCACCAGCGGCTCCTGCGGGGGTAGCGCTACACAAGCTTCAGCATTGCTTGAAACTTGAATGAAGCTGTTTGAAGCTCTTCAGCTGCTCGCTTAAAGTAAACGTCAGAGTTCCGCTATTTCGATCTTTTTGGTGTTCCTCACATCGGAATTAAAGGTTGCTTCAACAAAGCTGCTTGTATCTGATTGAAGGCTTTGTAGGCGCCTGCTGTTTTCACTGCTTTCATACAGACCTTACAGGACGTTCTCCTCTGACCTCCACCATTAACAAGGTGTTTCACCTTTACAAATCGATCGTTTCTTCTTTTTTTTAACCTTTAAGGCCTTTTTACACTTTATTCATTTTTAATGGGCTGGCAAGTAGGGATGAGTTTCATGTTCAACTCGAACATTGCCTGTTCGATTGTTCGTCGAATTACGAACAAAACGGGTCGTTCGTGCCAAATTCAAGTGACGCGCCACGGCCCATAATTCACTGCGGCATTGCGCGCTGATGATTGGCCAAGCATGCACTATGACCCGCATGCTTGGCCAATCACAGCGCGCAAAAAAACAGAGAGCTATAATTGGCCAAAGCCAGGGTGGCTTTGGCCAATTATGGCTCAGGGCTTTAGCACACGCCCCCCACTATAAAAGGCCGCCTGCTGGGCGGCCTCGTGTAGTGTGTTCCAGCGCTGGGTAAAGATCAGACTTAGAGAGAGAGAGAGATTGTTATTCTTTCTAGCTAGATAGTCCAGGCAGGCTAGTCAGTTAAATTTACAGGGCCAGATTCACGTAGATCAGCGGATCTATAGATCCGCTCGATCTACGTGATTTAAGATCCGCTCCCGCAAGTTTGAGAGGCAAGTGGCTAATTCACAAACCACTTACCTCCAAACTTGCGGCGGCGGATCCTAAATCCCCCGGCGGAATTCAAATTCCGCGGCTAGGGGGAGTGTACTATTTAAATCAGGCGCGTTCCTGCGCCGATTTAAATGCGCATGCGCCATCCGGGGAATTTCCCGGCGTGCATTGCTCCCACTGACGTCACTAGGACGTCAGTGGTTTCGACGTGAGCGTGACTTGCGACGCGCGTGTTTGTGAATCGGCGTACGCAAACGACGTTAGAAAATTCAAATTCGACGCGGGAACGCCGGCTATACTTAACATTGGCTGCGCCTGATAAAAGCAGGGGTAAGTATACGACGGGAAAGCCGCTACGGAAACGTCGTAAGAAGACTGCGTCGGGTCCGCGTACGTTCGTGAATTTGCGTATCTCGCTGATTTACATATTATTCAAGGTAAATCAGCGGGAACGCCCCCGGCACCATTTTTAAATTGAAAAAAGATCCGACAGTGTAACACAGTTACACCTGTCAGATCTTAGCCCTATCTATGCGTATCTGATTCTATGAATCAGGCGCATAGATAGGACCAATGTAAGTCAGAGATACGCCGGTGTATCTGGAGATACACCGTCGTATCTCTTTGTGAATCTGGCCCACAGTGTGTAGAGGATATATATACATCCCAGGTGTTGTACATATATTTATACACTGTGGCCCAGATTCTCAGAAGAGATACGATGGCGTATCTCCAGATACACCGTCGTATCTCTGGGTTGCGCAGTCGTATCTATGCGCCTGATTCTTAGAATCAGTTACGCATAGATTTCCCGTAGATCCGACTGGCGTAACTGCTATATGGTGGCATAAGTGCGGCGTAACAATGTTAAGTATGGCCGTCGTTCCCGCGTCGAAATTTGAAAAAGTTACGTCGTTTGCGTAAGTCGTCCGTGAATGGGGCTGGACGCTATTTACGTTCACGTCGAAACCAATGACGTCCTTGCGGCATACTTTGGAGCAATGCACACTGGGAAATTCCACGGACGGCGAATGCGCCGTTCCGAAAAAACGTCAATCACGTCGGGTCACAGTAGTTTTACATAAAACACGCCCCCCTGATCCAAATTTGAATTAGGCGGGCTTACGCCGGACGATTTACGCTACGCCGCCGCAACTGCTTTGAGAATACAGCACTTCCCCGTCTAAGTTGCGGCGGCGTAACGTAAATCGGATACGTTACGCCGCAGCAGAAATACGACGCTGGACGAGAATCTGGCCCCAAGTGTGCTAATTACTTTGCACCTAAAGCTACGATTTGTGTGTACTGATTTTGTCCTCTGCAGGCCATTATAATGTCTGGAAGGACAACAAAGAGAGGCAGAGAGTCACAAGGGCAAGCAGGCTCTGCATCTAGGGGCACAGTGCTGGTGGTGGACATGGTGCATCCTCTTCAGCACGTGGCCATTGCACACGCTCATCCTACTTTTCGGGAGCTGGCCGTGTTGAGCCTCAACATGCAGACAAATTGGTAGAGTGGATGACCAAGACATCCTCATCCTCGTCCTCATCCTATCTCACCCAGGCTCAGGGTACTTTGTCTGGCAAATTAGCTACCAAGGCGTCCTCTTCCCTCTGCTCAATGGCATCACTTACTCCTTTCCTAGTCCCACCATGTCCTCCTGAGGAGTCCCCCGAACTGTTTCAACACAGTGTTGGGTTATCATGTTGATAAGGAGAAGAGCCTCTTCCTCACAACCCTGGCCCAGGGCTGTCTTAATGAGAGGGCACACCTGGGCACTGCCCAGGGGCCCCATCTGCATGGGGGTCCCCTGCCCTTTCCCCAAAGCAGCTGGTCTTGAGCCCGGCTGTCCCTCTACACCCCAGATATCCCCCCAGCACTTTGACCCCTCTACACCCCAGATATCCCCCCAGCACTCTGACCCCTCTACACCCCAGATATCCTATCAGCACTCTGACCCCTCTACATCCCAGATATCCCCCCAGCACTCTAACCCCTCTACACCCCAGATATCCCCCAGCACTCTGACCCCTCTACACCCCAGATATCCCCCCAGCTCTCTGACCCCCTACACCCCAGATATCCCCCCAGCACTCTGAGCCCTCTACACCCCAGATATCCCCCCAGCACTCTGAGCCCTCTACACCCCAGATATCCCCCCAGCACTCTGACCCCTCTACATTCCAGCTATCCCCCCAGCACTCTGACCCATCTACTCCCCAGATATCCCCCCAGCACTCTGTCCCCTCTACACCCCAGATATCCCCCCCAGCACTCTGACCCCTCTACATCCCAGATATCCCCCCAGCACTCTGTCCCCTCTACACCCCAGATATCCCCCCAGCACTCTGAGCCCTCTACACCCCAGATATCCCCCCAGCACTCTGACCCCTCTACATTCCAGCTATCCCCCCAGCACTCTGACCCCCTACACCCCAGATATCCCCCCAGCACTCTGACCCCCTACACCCCAGATATCCCCCCAGCACTCTGTCCCCTCTACACCCCAGCACTCTGACCCCTCTACATTCCAGCTATCCCCCCAGCACTCTGACCCCTCTACACCCTACATATCCCCCCAGCACTCTGACCTCTCTACTCCCCAGATATAGGGTGACCACATGCAGGGCCGTCTTAATAGCATCATGGGCCCCTGGGCAAAGTAATGCTCTGGGGCCCCTACAATGACAGTGCAGGTAAACAGACATCAAGTTGGTAGGAGGCAGACTGCCTCCCCTGTGTATCTATCACTCTCAGTACCATCATGGGGCCCCCAATTTTGGGAGATAGAGGAAGGCAGTAATGTGAGCCCAGAGAGAGGAGGTGCCCGAGAGGGACAGCAATCTGGCAGTCATGTTCCCCCAGCTGCAGCATACTGCCACGTTTTCGACAGTGATGAGGAGGGAGGGGATGATGAGGTCACTGACTCTACGTGGGTGCCTGATAGGAGAGAGGAGGAGGAGGAGGTGGAGGAGGCACAGGCACATCTCCAAAGAGGCAGGATGCCCTCCAGGGCACAGCTTAAGGGCAGCACACTGACTGCATTACATCGCAGAGCTACGCCTGTGCAGGGCGCTGCTGTGTCTCAGCGTTACTGCAAAAGTTCTTTAGTGTGGGCCTTTTTTGAGACATGTGCATCAGATCGCACCGTTGCTATTTGCAACATATGTCTCAAGCGTATCTCGCGTGGCCGAAACATCACCTGCTTGGGCACCACATGCTTGACCAGACATATGTCGACCTGCCATGCAGTTCGTTGGCAAGCGTACCTCAAAGACCCAAACCAAAGAACAAAGCGGACCTCCCCTTGCCCCTCATCAGCTGGGATCTCCAACCCCACTATAGCCTCAGTCCTCTATGAAGCCTGCACTGATAGGACTGAAGGTATAGTATTAGGTGTGTCACAACCTAGTAGTACATGCGGGCAATCTACTATCGGTACACCGATGTCAGATTGTACCAGCCAAATTTCCCTGCCCCAGCTACTTCAGCGCCGAAAGAAGTACTCTCCCAACCATCCACATGCCCAGCGGTTGAATGCTAGCTTAGCGAAATTGCTAGCACTTCAACTGTTGCCTTTTCAGTTGGTAGATTCTGCCCCCTTCCGTGAGTTTGTGGAATGTGCGGTACCTCAGTGGCAAGTTCCCAAATGTCACTTTTTCTCACAGAAGGCGATTCCGGCTCTCTACCGCAATGTGGAAGGCAATGTCCATGCCTCGCTGGACAGGGCGGTCAGTGGTAAGGTGCATATTACCGCTGACTCATGGTCCAGGAGGCATGGACAGGGACGTTACCTCTCTTTCACGGCGCATTGGGTGACTCTGCTGGCAGCTGGGAAGGACGCAGGGCAAGGTACAGTAGTGTTGGAGGTTGTTCCGCCACCACGCCTCCAAAACACTACTACTGGTTGCAGGGCCGTCTTAATAGCATCATGATCCCCTGGGCAAAGTAATGCCATGGGGCCCCTACATTGGAGTGCAGGTAAACAAAAATCAAGTAGGTAGGAGGTAGGGGATATCTAGGGTGTAGAGGGGTCAGAGTGCTGGGGCGATATCTGGTTAGGGTGACCACATTTGCAAACTGCCATTCAGGGACACCCCCCTTGTGGTTGCAATTGCTGGTACCCGGCTAAAAAAGAAAAAAAAAACGGCGTGGGGTCCCCCCTAAAATCCATACAAGACCCTTATCATAGCAAGGATTCAGCTGTCAACGGGGGAAGCCCATTGACAGCTGATGATCATCGGTTGTTAAGGATGCCGTGGCCGGCTCCACTCCTTAACAACCAGATTTTACTGCACCCTGATTGGACAAAGCTTTACCCAATCAGGGTGCAGAATGCACTGTGCAGAGTGGCTGTGTCAGTTTCATTCCGGGACACTGTATTGTCCTGGAATGAAGGTGGCCGGGACCAGGGACAGACCTGCAAAATGTGGGATTGTCCAGGGCAATCTGGGACATGTGGTCAGGGCTGTCTTAATGAGAGGGCACACCTGGGCACTTCCCAGGGGCCCCTGCACTTTCCCCAAAGCAGCTGGTTCTTCAGCCCAAGGTGCCCCAAAATTGGGGGCCCCATGATGGTACTGAGAGTGATAGATACACAGGGTAGGCAGTCTACCTCCTACCAACTTGATGTCTGTTTACCTGCACTGTCATTGTAGGGGCCCCAGAGCATTACTTTGCCCAGGAGCCCATGATGCTATTAAGATGGCCCTGCATGTGGTCACCCTATATCTGGGGAGTAGAGAGGTCAGAGTGCTGGGGGGATATGTAGGGTGTAGAGGGGTCAGAGTGCTGGGAGGATAGCTGGAATGTAGAGGGGTCAGAGTGCTGGGGGGATATCTGGGGTGTAGAGGGGACAGAGTGCTGGGGGAATATCTGGGGAGTAGAGGGGTCAGAGTGCTGGGGGGATAGCTGGAATGTAGAGGGGTCAGAGTGCTGGGGGGTATCTGGGGTGTAGAGGGGTCAGAGTGCTGGGGGGATATCTGGGGTGTAGGGGGTCAGAGTGCTGGGGGGATATCTGGGGTGTAGAGGGGTCAAAGTGCTGGGGGGATATCTGGGGTGTAGAGGGGTCAAAGTGTTGGGGGGATATCTGGGATGTAGAGGGACAGCCGGACTCAAGACCAGCTGCTTTGGGGAAAGGGCAGGGGACCCCCATGCATATGGGGCCCCTGGGCAGTGCCCAGGTGTGCCCTCTCATTAAGACAGCCCTGGGCCAGGGTTGTGAGGAAGAGGCCCTTCTCCTTATCAACATGAGTATAAGGTACCCATCCATTTTGACAGCATGTGGCTTGGTATGGTTCAGGAATGGGGCACAACTTATCCCCCCATATTATTTAAGGGGGCTTCCAGAATCTGATAAGCCCCCCACCCACAAACCTCCACAACCACTGGGCCAGGGTTGTGAAAAGAGGCCTATCAATATACTGTAGGTACAAGGTGCCCATTCATGTTGAGGGCCTGTGACCTGGAATGGTTCAGGAAGGGGGACACACACTTGCCAGCCAGGTTACGTGCTCATGGTCTTGTATGAATTTGTCTGGACACTACACTTTTTGCTTTCTTAAATTTTAAATGCGGTTCCCCCTTAAATTCTTACCAAGCCTAGAGGGTCTGGTATGAATTATTGGTGGAACCCCATGGCTTTTCTTGTTCTTTAACTTCACCCTGCTCAGTGGTGGCCTGTCCAAAAGGGGAGCAGGGGCGCTGCCCCCCCCTATTCTTGCATCCGGCCCCCTGATATACTGTACATACAGGGACGCCGGACCATAGATTCCAATGGGAGGGGTGTTTTTCTTTGAAGCACGTGATTAGAGCCAGAGGGGCAGATTCATATACAATGGTGCAGATTTGCACCGGCGTGGTGCATCATTTTTAGACTACACCGGTCCAGCGCGGAGCGGCAGTTAGGTGATTCAAGAAACTTTTTTTGTATACGATGCCCCAGCGGGGCAGATTTTAGACGGCGTAAGGCGGGGTAAACCCAAATGGGAGTCACCATATGCTAATGAAGTGCCAACCGTGGCGCAGGGGTCACGCCGGGGTGCATCTTAGACCGCACATGCTCAGTGACATCCAAGGGTAAATGCCCCAATCTGCACATGCTCAGAACTGCGCCCTGGCGTGATCCCTGAGCTACGCCGACCCACTACCAAAGCCCAGTCCCTGAATCAGCCCAGACTTCCGCCCTGCAGGTGCAAATGTACTGAAGCTTTTTTTTTTCTAAGCTAGGTCGTTTGCATTGTGGTGGGGCAGTTATGGCTGATGAGGAATCCTCAGGTGGGCGGATGACCAATTTCAGCCCAGAGGAGAGGGCTGTAATTATTGAGGGCCTCTCCCAACATGGGGACCGCCTCTATGTGTTGTCCAGCAAGTGTTGTTGCTCAGTTCGTTTGTAACGCTGCTGCTTTAGCTGCTCTCCAGCTGACCTCTGCAAGTTTGGTGCAAAGTTACCCCTGCTTTTATGAGGTGTAACTTTGCACCGGAAATTTCAGCTCCGCTCACCGGGAGTAGCCTGCGCCGGTCAAGCTTAAGTTGATAAATCGGCCCAAAAACCTCATTTGCATATTTAAAACAAAAAAACCATGGCCACGCCAGATCGGACCAGCGTAAATCTGCACCAACGCCGCGCCGGCGTGGAAAGGTTACACCGAGGCGATGAAGTCTATTTGGAGGTGTAATCTGGTTCTCTGGGTAAGGTGCAGCGATCCGCCGGCGCAAATCTGCACTTACGCCGTGCATCTACCAAAAAAACGGTGTAAGTGCTTTATGAATCTGGCCCAGAGGCTCTAATAGGCTTCAAAATAGAGGGCTCTGGGCGCAGAGCACTGTGCTGCAAACCCACCCAGTTGTGTGACAATAGCGAATGACTATTTACTATTCTCACAATGATCCTTCTCCAGGCCAATCAGGAAGCAGGTCGTGAGACCCATCACCCGATTGGCTGAAAGGACAAGCGATCCTCTTGGACGCCTAGGAGGAGGAGGGATAAGACGCATGGCGGAAGCCACCATGATGCAGAGGAGAAGGAGATGCCCGCCTGCCGCCCGTCACAGTGCTGCCCACCTTGAACCTAGATGGGGTAAGTTCTGGGCGAGCAACAAACCCCGAGACCCCAGGGGTGCGGCGGGTGGTCCGACCGTCGGGAGCCGGGGGGAGGCAAACCAGAGGGGGTGGTTGTTTGCTGCCCCCCAAAAAAGAAATCATACCAGCTGCCACTGATCTAGATCCAACTCCAAAACCTTAAGAAAGGATGGAAGAGGAACCACCATTACATCTGCTGGAAAAAAAATATTCTGGTTTTGTTGAGCAAAATTTTTTAAAAAGTATATTATCCTCCTTGTGTACGTATTATATTCTCTTGTCGATTTGCTCCCGCGATTCGCTGTTAAAATGCGCAGTTTGTCTTCGAAGACAGATATTCCTGGAAACTCTTCTCATAATGGAAGCTCTTCCGCTATCTGTGTCGGTTTGCAGCTCAATAAACCCGCCAGTGGAAAATAACACCCTTTCTATCTTTTCCGCGCCTCGCTTTGCAATATTGCCAGGTGTCTTGAGAATCTCTACCCCGACCTCTGGGCTGACCTCGTCATTTTGGTTGGATAATAATGCGCCCCGACAGCTTAATGGCTTCAGTTACGGAGACAAGCCGATCAAACTTGTAAAATGGTTCCATAATGCGCTCGGATTCCCGGACAGCTTTCCCGAGGCCACTGACCTTTAATGCTTTCATCTAAATGTGATTTCAGACCTGAAATATCCAACCGTCGCCAATCTCTTCCCTATCTTCAGGTTGCAGCATTCTATTAAGGTCGGAGCTGTGTGAGTCGGTGTGAGGTTTCATTGAGTAATACAATACACTTGTCACCAGTGAAATTGCACTTTTTTTTACAATGTCTCTGACATATTTCCTTGCATGCCCACCTTTGTTATGAATTGGGGGCTGGAAAGAAAAATTAAGGTAAGTATTTGATCCAATTTTCTGTTTTCCTCGAACCAACATGTTAGCATTGCCCACCTTTGTTATTAATTGGAGCCTGGAAAGAAAAATTAAGGTAAGTATTTGATCCAATTTTCTGTTTTCCTCGAACCAACATGTTAGCATACTATAACATATATGCTGTTATGAATTGGAGCCAGGAAAGAAAAATTAAGGTAAGTATTTGATCCAATTGTCTGTTTTCTTCGTACCAACATGTTAGCATACTACCACATATATGCTGTTATGAATTGGAGCCTGGAAAGAAAAATTAAGGTAAAAATTTGATCCAATTTTCTGTTTTCCTGGTGCCAACATGTTAGCATACGGTCACATATATGCTGTTATGAATTTGAGCCTGGAAGGAAAAAATAAGGTAAGTATTTGAAGCAATTTTCTGTTTTCCTGGTACCAACATGTTGGCATAATACCACATATAGGCTATTATGAATTGAAGCCTGGAAAGAAACAAGAAAAATTAAGGTAAGTATTTGATCCAATTTTCTGTTTTCCTCGTACCAACATGTTAGCATATACTGTCACATATATGCTGTTATGGATTGGAGCCTGGAAATAAAAATGAAGGTAAGTATTTGATTCAATTTTCTGTTTTCCTCGTACCAACATGTTAGCATACTGTCACATATAAGCTGTTATAAATTGGAGCCTGGAAAGAAAAATTAAAGCGGGAGTTCACCCAATTATGTTTTTTTTTCTCTTTTCCCCTTAGATGGATGCTCGTTTTGTCTAGGGGAATCGGCTAGTTGTTTTTAAAATATGAGCTGTACTTACCGTTTTCGAGATGCATCTTCTCCGTCGCTTCCGGGTATGGGTCTTCGGGAGCGGGCGTTCCTTCTTGATTGACAGTCTTCCGAGAGGCTTCCGATGGTCGCATCCATCGCGTCACTAGTAGCCGAAAGAAGCCGAACGTCGGTGCGGCTCTATACTGCGCCTGCGCACCGACGTTCGGCTTCTTTCGGAAAATCGTGACGCGATGGATGCGACCGTCGGAAGCCTCTCGGAAGACTGTCAATCAAAATAGGAACGCCCAGTCCCGCAGCCCATACCCGGAAGTGGCGGAGAAGATGCATCTCGTAAACGGTAAGTACGGATCATATTTTAAAACAACTAGCCGATTCCCCTAGACAAAACAAGCATCCATCTAAGGGGAAAATGTGTCATGTGCAGGTGAACCTCTGCTTTAAGGTAAGTATTTGATCCAATTGTCTGTTTTCCTCGTACCAACGTGTTAGCATACTGTCGAATATAGGCTGTTATGAATTGGGGGCTGGAAAGAAAAATTAAGGTAAGTATTTAATCCAATTTTCTGTTTTCCTGGTACTAACATGTTAGCATACTACCACATATATGCTGTTATGAATTGGAGCCTGGAAAGAAAAATTAAGGTAAACATTTGATCCAATTTTCTGTTTTCCTGGTGCCAACATGTTAGCATACTGTCACATATATGCTGTTATGAATTGGAGCATGGAAAGAAAAATTAGGGAAAGTATTTGAGCAATTTTCTGTTTTCCTGGTACCAACATGTTGGCATACTACCACATATAGGCTATTAAAAATTGAAGCCTGGAAAGAAACAAGAAAAATTAAGGTAAGTATTTGATCCAATTTTCTGTTTTCCTGGTACCAACATGTTAGCATACCATCACATATATGCTGTTATGAATTTGAGCCTGGAAAGAAAAATTAAGGTAAGTATTTGAAGCAATTTTCTGTTTTCCTGGTACCAACATGTTAGCATACCATTACATGATGTTATGAATTGGAGCCTGGGAAGAAAAATTAAGGTAAGTATTTGATCCAATTGTCGGTTTTCCTCGTACCAACATGTTAGCATACTGTCACATATAGGCTGTTATGAATTGGAGTCTGGAAAGAAAAATTAAGGTAAGTATTTAATCTAATTTTCTGTTTTCCTGGTACTAACATGTTAGCATACTACCACATATATGCTGTTATGAATTGGAGCCTGGAAAGAAAAATTAAGGTAAGTGTTTGATCCAATTGTCTGTTTTCCTCGTACCAACATGTTAGCATACTGTCACATATAGGCTATTATGAATTGGAGGCTGGAAAGACAAATTAAGGTAAGTATTTGATACAATTTTCTGTTTTACTGGTACTAACATGTTAGCATACTGTCACATATATGCGGTTATGAATTTGAGCCTGGAAAGAAAAATTAAGGTAAGTATTTGAGCAATTTTCTGTTTTCCTGGTACCAACATGTTAGCATACTGTCACATATATGTTGTTATGAATTGGAGCCTGGAAAGAAAAATTAAGGTAAGTATTTGATACAATTTTCTGTTTTCCTGGTACCAACATGTTAGCATACTGTCACATATAGGCTGTTATAAATTGGAGGCTGGAAAGAAAAATTAAGGTAAGTATTTGATACAATTTTCTGTTTTACTGGTACTAACATGTTAGCATACTGCCACATAAATGCTGTTATGAATTGGAGCCTGGAAAGAAAAATTAAGGTAAGTATTTGATACAATTTTCTGTTTTCCTGGTACTAACATGTTAGCATACCATCACATATATGCTGTTATGAATTGGAGCCTGGAAAGAAAAATTAAGGTAAGTATTTGATACAATTTTCTGTAATCCTGGTGCCAACATGGTAGCTTACTGGGTGGTGATATGGATTGGTGACGAATTCAAAAAGGCACCAACTGAATGAATAGTAGGTACAGAGAAGTTTTTAAAGGGGATTTTTCAGGTGCCAAAATATTGAAAACAAAGATTCAAATAAAATAGATCATTTTTATTTATACATAGATAAAAAAAAGTTTGTTTTGGTGGAACAAACATGAACATTAATACAATTTATTAAAAAAAAATGTAGAATATATGGAATCATTTTAAAATTACGTCTGTGAGATTATCTTGACATGTTTCGCCCCCAAGGGCTTTCTCAGGGGATATATCAATCGCACGGTATCCATTCCCAAAAACACATCCCAAAGCCTCCAAACCAGTGCAGAGACCAAGAAGGCAGACAGCAGAGGGCGCACAGAACGATCGAGGAAGGTTCAAAAGGACCAAGTGCACAAGCTGTTGATGTGCAGACAAGTCAAGGCTGCCTTAAGAAAATTAGACCACTGATTGTCGAATACAAATCAGATGGAGAGTGGCTAATTATCGATCTCCAGCAATCTGTGGTCATCCTTGATGCATTCACGCTGATGAATGCATCAAGGGTGATCATACATTCCTCTCTGGGGACCTTGATGTAAGGGGGGCTCTCTGGGGACCCTAATGTAGAGGGAGGCTCTCTGGGGACCCTGATGTAAGGTGAGGCTCTCTGGGGACACTGATGTAAGTAGGGAGACTCTCTGGGGACTCAGGCGTCTGTGACTCTAGGATCGGCCCTGGGTTTAAGAGAGGCCAGGGATGGACTGGCCATTGGGACTACAGGGAGTTTCCCGGTGGGCCGATGGCTCAGTGGGCCGGCTTCAGTGATAGCGGACCGCCGCCCCCTTCGCTCCTCTGTCTCTCCCTTCCCGCAGCGCTCACCTTCTCTCCCTGCCCACAGCGCTCACCTGGGGGGAACAAAGAAGCAGGGGGAGGACCAGAGGAGCAGGGGGGACGACAGAGGAGCATGGGGGGAGGGGACAGACAGCTGACTCAACAGCTATGGCCTGGGAGTTTCTCACTTCTGCCTAATCTTGTCCCATAAGGGGGGGCACCAAACTGATTCTTTGCCCCGGGTGAAATAATGTCTAGCTTCCCCACTGGTACTGCCTATAAGAGTACCAGCCGTTCTACTCTAACAAAGTAGAATGACTAGTGGGTAGTGAAGGGGGAGAGGGGGCTTGGGTGACCGGGGGGGGGGGTGCAGGAGTTGTCCGGTCCCCATGGGAGAGACCTGTCAAAGTGGGCTAGTCTGGATGAAGTCCAGGGCCAAATTTTTGTCCCAGTCCAGCCCTGAGAGAGGCCGATCCCTGCACGTTGGGGCTCTACTACCAGGTACGTGACATGAAGGAGCCGCATGCTCCAAAATGCGTTAGCGCCCACCACCATCATCCAACGTCACCACTTGCCGCGTGCGTTCCAAAGTGGTCCCGGGAAGCCGGGCCGTGTCTTTGCTTCCTCGTTCCTCCAGGGATTCTGACAGCTGCTGGCCGTCTCTCTCTCTCCCCATACAGAGGTACAGAAACTAGGGGTCCCCCCCTGAGGATTACTGCTTACATACCTGGCTTTCTCTCTTTTAGGGCTGGGCTCAGCCCTTCCTTCTCTGAGCTGGCTTCCCAGCTGTTGGCCTAATTGCCAGCTCCTATCTCTCCCTTACACAGCTTCAGGCAAGGGCCCCCTGGAGTGAAAACCGGGGCGGTGCTGCCGCTGTAGATTGAGTAGTGGGGGGGAGTGTCGCAAATGTCGCAAATTTAGAATGAGGGGGTCGCTGTGAATTAAGGTCGGGGGGGAAGCTTTGGGTTCTGATGAACAAAAAAAAGAAGGGGGATGCCATCCGGGGGCCCTGGGGACCACCGGGCCCCTTAGAGGTCAGTGGAGCTTTGGGTGGTGACGATAAATAAATAAAAAATAGGGGGATGCCATCCGGGCCCCTGGGTACCACCGGGCTCCTTAGAGGTCGGGGGGCTTTGGGTGCTGGCGAAAAATAAAATACAGATCGGCTTCGGGTGCCGATTCTGCTTTAACTACAGATTGCCCCTAGTGTCCCTGCCAGTGACATTTACACAGTAATCAGTGGCTATTTGTATCGTGACATGTTGGGTATCAATTTACTCGGCGTAACATTATCTTTCACAATATAATAATATTGGGCTAACTTTACCGTCGTCTTATTGTTTTAATTAGAAAAAGTGAATTTTTTCCCCCAAAAAATTGCGCTTGTAAGACCGCTGCGCAAATACGGTGTGACATAAAGTATTGCAAGGACTGCCATTTTATTCTCTAGTGCAGGGGTCTCCAAACATTCTAAACAAAGGGCCGGTTTATTGTCCTTTAGACTCTTCGAGGGCCGGACTTTGGCCAGCAGGGGTGGAAAATTTCCTGGCATCAGTGAGACTAAACATCTGGTATTGGGGGGGGGGGGGGGGAATATTGCCCCATTAGTGGTGTCAATGGGAGAAATGGTGCTCCACTGTCGGTGTCAGATGGCAGAATGGTATCTCGTATCAGTGGGAGGGATAGTGCCCCAAGGGCCGGATAAAGGCAAGCAAAGGGCCGCATCCGGCCCTTGGGCCGCAGTTTGGAGACCACTGCTCTAGGGTGTCTGAAAAAGATATATATAATGTTTGGGGGTTTTAAGTAATTTTCCAGCAAAAAAAATGATTTTAACTTGTAAACACCAAGGCCCGGATTCAGAAAGAGTTTACGTCGGCGTATCTCCAGATACGCCGCCGTAATTTAAAAACTGCGCCGTTGTATCCTTACGCCGATTCTCAAAGGCAGATACGCTTAAAAAACTAGGCTTCCTCCGCCGATGTAACTAGCGTACGCCGGCGTATAATTGTGTGCAATTTTACGCTGGCCGCTAGGGGCGCTTCCGTAGATTTCTGCGTAGAATATGCAAATGACCTAGATACGCCGATTTAGAAACGTATGTGCGCCCGGTGCATTTTTTTACGTTGTTTACGTAAGCCTTTTTCCGGTGTAAAGTTACCCCTGCTATATGAGCCGTACGCAATGTTAAGTATGGACGTCGGGCCAGCGTCTAATTTTCCGTTGATTAGGTCGTTTGCGTAAGTCGTTCGTGAATAGGGATGTGCGTAATTTACGTTCACGTCAAAAGCATTGACTATTACGGCGTAATTTGGAGCATGCGCACTGGGATACGTTCACGGACGGCGCATGCGCCGTTTGTTAGAAACGTCAATTACGTGGGGTCACACATAATTTAAATAAAACACGCCCACCTCTTCAACATTTAAATTAGGCAGGCTTATGCCGGCCCTTATACGCTACGCCGCCGTAACTTCGGGCGCAGAATCTTTCTGAATACCATACGCGGCTCACAAAGTTACGGCGGCGTAGCGTATAGGAGATACGCTACGCCCGCATAAAGATACACATTTGTATCTGATTCTGGGCCCAAGTGTAAAAAATAGGCCCGGTCCTTAACCACTTAAGAACCGCCTCCTGCACATATACGTCGGCAGAATGGCACGGCTGGGCACAATCACATACTTGTACGTTCTCTTTAAGTGCCCAGCTGTGGGTCGCGGGCGCGCATCCACGGCGCGCGCCCGCGACCCGGTCCGAAGCTCCGTGACCGTGGCCGCGGGACCCGATCGCTGATGGAGTCCCGCGATCGGTCCCCGGAGCTGAAGAACGAGGAGAGGTGAGTGTAAACACAGGTTCCCCGTTCTTCACTGTGGCGCCGTCATTGATCGTGTGTTCCCTAATATAGGGAAGCACGATCAATGATGTCACACATCCAGCCCCGCCCCCCTACAGTTAGAAACACATATGAGGTCACACTTAACCCCTTCAGCGCCCCCTTGTGGTTAACTCCCAAACTGCAATTGTCATTTTCACAGTAATCAGTGCATTTTTATAGCATTTTTTGCTGTGAAAATGACAATGGTCCCAAAAATGTGTCAAAAGTGTCCGATGTGTCCGCCATAATGTCGCAGTCACGAAAAAAATCCCTGATCGCCAACATTAGTAGTAAAAAAAAAATAATAATAAAAATGCAATAAAACTATCCCCTACTTTGTAAACGCTATGGGCCAGATTCACAGAAAAAGTACGCCGGAGTATCTGCTGATACTCCGGCGTACTTTCTAATTTGCCGCGTCGTATCTTAATTTGTGATTCACAAACAAGATACGACGGCATTTGGGTAAGATCCGACAGGCTTACGGCTTCGTACACCTTCGGATCTTAGGCTGCAATACTTCGGCCGCCGCTGGGTGGAGTTCGTGTCGTTTTCCTGCGTCGGGTATGCAAATGAGCTGTTTACGGCGATCCACGAAGGTACGCGCGTTCGTCGCATTCTCTTATGTCGTCGCTAGTCGGCTTTTCGCGTCGCAAAGTTACGGCTGCTATTTAGGTGGTGTAACAATGGACAGCCCATGTTAAAGTATGGCCGTCGTTCCCGCGTCGAATTTCAATTTTTTTTTTTTTTTTTCGTAAGTCGGATTACGAAAGTACGTTACGCACGTCGCCGTTCAAAGCATTACGTCGGGGCGACGTCATTTTGCGCAAAGCACGGCGGGAAATTTCAAAACGGAGCATGCGCAGTACGTCCGGCGCGGGAACGCGCCTAATTTAAATGGTCCCCGCCCCATTTGAATTAGGCGGGCTTGCGCCGGACGGCTTTACGATACGCCGCCGCAAGTTTACACGCAAGTGCTTTGTGAATCAAGCACTTACGACGAAAACTTGCGGCGGAGTAACGTAAAGGGGATACGTTACGCCGCCGTAATTGTTCGTGAATCTGGCCCAATAACTTTTGCGCAAACCAATCAATAAGCGCTTATTGCGATTTTTTTTTTTACGAAAAATATGTAGAAGAATACGTATCGGCCTAAACTGAGAGAATTATTTATATATATATATATATATATATAAATAATTATATATATATATGTTTTTGGGGGATATTTATTATGGTAAAAAGTAAAAAATATTGATTTTTTTTTCAAAATGGTCACTCTATTTTTGTTTATAGCGCAAAAAATAAAAACCGCAGAGGTGATCAAATACCACCAAAAGAAAGCTCTATTTGTGGGGGAAAAAGGACGCCAATTTTGTTTGGGAGCCACGTCGCACGACCGCGCAATTGTCAGTTAACTAGTAGCCGACCGCGCACCGTCATTATACGGCGGCAGGTCGGCTCTCCTGGGCGAGAGCCCGTAGCTATACGTCCTATCGTATAGCCGCCACTAGGGGGCGCGTGCGCGCCGCCGGAGGCGCGCGCGCGCGCTCCCCGCTCGCCCCCGACTCCCGTGCGTGTGCCCGGCGGGCGCGATCGCCGCCGGGCACACGCGATCGCTCGGTACAGAGCGGGGAACGGGAGCTGTGTGTGTAAACACACACCCCCCGGTCCTGTCAGCAGGGGAAATGCTGATCTTCTGTTCATACAATGTATGAACCGAGGATCAGTGTTTCCCCTAGTGAGGCCACCCCCCCCCCCCCACAGTAAGAACACACCCAGGCATACTTAACCCCTTCCCCGCCCCCTAGTGTTAACCCCTTCACTGCCAGTGGCATTTTTATAGTAATCTAATGCATTTTTATAGCACTGATCGCTATAAAAATGCCAATGGTCCCAAAAATGTGTCAAAAATGTCCGAAGTGTCCGCCATAATGTCGCAATACCGAAAAAAAAATCGCTGATCGCCGCCATTACTAGTAAAAAAAATATTAATAAAAATGCCATAAAAATACCCCCTATTTTGTAAACGCTATAACTTTTGCGCAAACCAATCAATAAACGCTTATTGCGATTTTTTTTACGAAAAATATGTAGAAGAATACGTATCGGCCTAAACTGAGGAAAAAAAATGTTTTTTTATATATTTTTGGGGGATATTTATTATAGCAAAAAGTAAAAAATATTCATTTTTTTCAAAATTGTCGCTCTATTTTTGTTTATAGCGCAAAAAATAAAAAACGCAGAGGTGATCAAATACCACCAAAAGAAAGCTCTATTTGTGGGAAAAAAAGGACGCCAATTTTGTTTGGGAGCCACGTCGCACGACCGCGCAATTGTCTGTTAAAGCGACGCAGTCCCGAATCGCAAAAAGTACTCTGGTCTTTAGGCAGCAATATGTTCCGGGGGGTAAGTGGTTAAAGCGACGCAGAGGCCGAATCGCAAAAACTGGTCAGGTCCTTTACCTGCATTTTGGTCCGGGTCTTAAGTGGTTAAGTGGTAAAGACAATTGTATGCCAATAATTGCCGGATACCTATCACTGTGTTCATTCGTCCGTCTATTTCCTATTTGTAGAGAGACTACGACAGGCAAGTCTACTGGGTTTTTTTTTCCGAGGGACTCCATGAATAATTCAGGATCTGGGACGTTTTTTTAATTACCACAAGAAAAGCTCTCCTGAAACAATTGTATTTTTATGAATAAGTTGGGTTTTTCGGGGGGCGGCCGCGCTCCCTGGGCTCCCGGCGGCCACTTTCTTCAGACAAAGCTTTGGATGATGAAGGGTTTGGGACGACTGCAAATGCCACAAATAGAGAATTGTGTTTTATTTATGAGTTTCCCTGACTGGTTCTAAAGCATTTCTATGAAGGTTTTCCATTTTTTTTTCTATCAGGGAAGGAAATTGCTCGGTGAGATCGCGCACTTTCCAGAAATGAAATAAAACCAAGATCTCAATTGAGCCGCGGGCAAACAGCTAAACATTAGTGTTGCTCACGAATATTCGTATTGCGAATATTCGGCTCGAATATGGCATATTCGAGTATTCGCGAATATCTCGAATTTCGCGGTGAATATTCGCTATTCCGAATATTCGGATTTTTTCAAATTTATTTTTAAAACAGATCACATCCTAGAGATCTCCATCGACGTCTAAAAGCATTGGCCCAGATTCAGGTAGAATCGCGCAATATTTGCGTGGGCAAAGAGCAAAATTTTTTCTCTGCGCCCACGCAAATATTGCGCTTTGCACGCGATTCACGGAGCAATTGCTACGTAAATTGCGCGGGCGATATGCTAAACAGCCGGGCGTAAGGCTGCCTAATGTAAATGATCCCGCCGGGGGCGGGAATCATTTAAATTAGGCGCGCTCCCGCGCCGAGCGAACAGCGCATGCTCCGTCGGGAAACTTTCCCGACGTGCATTGCGGCAAATGACGTCGCAAGGACGTCATTTGCTTCTAAGTGAACGTGAATGGCGTACAGCGCCATTCACGGTTCACTTACGTAAACGACGTAAAATTTGAACGTCGCGAGCGGGAAGCGCAGCTATACTTTAGCATTGGTTGCGCCTGCTATTAGCAGGAGCAGCCTTATGCTAAAGTCGCCGTATGGAAACTCCGTACCTTGCGTGCGCAGGGCCCGCGCAACTTTTGTGAATCGGTGGTAGTATGCAATTTGCATACTATACGCCGATCACAATGGCCACGCCCCCTAGCGGCCAACGCAAGAATGCAGCCTGGGATGTGAAGGCATAAGGAGGCTTATGTCTCTCACATCCTAGGCTGCAGTCGGTGTAACGAGGTTCCTGAATCAGGAGCACTCGTTACACCGGAGCAAGTAAGCCCTTACGCCGCGCAACCTATGGTTGCGCGGGCGCAAGTGCTTCTTGAATCTGGCCCATTGCTGGTATGATTAGAGACCTTGGGCCGAGTAGCTGAAGCGATCATTTTATATTGCCGAATATTCGCAATGCGAATATTCGGCAATAGGAATATTGCGTGATTATTTTCTCCGCCCTTCTTTTGCATCAGAGCCAATCAGAGTTCTCCTACCGCAGTTGTCGAAATTCCGCAATAAATATCGCATTCGCATTTTGCGAAATTTCGATAAAATATCACGAATATTCTGAGCCAATCAGAGGGCTCCTACCGCAGTTGTCGAAATTCTGCAATAAATATCGCATTCGCATTTTGCGAAATTTCGATAAAATATCACAAATATTCTGAGCCAATCAGAGGGCTCCTACCGCAGTTGTCGAAATTCCGCAATAAATATCGCATTCGCATTTTGCGAAATTTCGATAAAATATCACGAATATTCTGAGCCAATCAGAGGGCTCCTACCGCAGTTGTCGAAATTCCGCAATAAATATCGCATTCGCATTTTGCGAAATTTCGATAAAATATCACGAATATTCTGAGCCAATCAGAGGGCTCCTACCGCAGTTGTCGAAATTCCGCAATAAATATCGCATTCGCATTTTGCGAAATTTCGATAAAATATCACGAATATTCTGAGCCAATCAGAGGGCTCCTACCGCAGTTGTCGAAATTCCGCAATAAATATCGCATTCGCATTTTGCGAAATTTCGATAAAATATCACGAATATTCTGAGCCAATCAGAGGGCTCCTACCGCAGTTGTCGAAATTCCGCAATAAATATCGCATTCGCATTTTGCGAAATTTCGATAAAATATCACGAATATTCTGAGCCAATCAGAGGGCTCCTACCGCAGTTGTCGAAATTTCGCAATTATTTTCGCATTCGCAATAGCGAAATTTCGCAAACATTTCATTTCGATAAAATATCACGAATATTCGAATTTAGCGAATATTTCTCGAATATTCGGCTATATATTCGTGATATATCGCGAAATCGAATATGGCGTATTCTGCTCAACACTACTAAACATACACTCAATTAAAATGCGTGTAGACCAAAAAAAAATTCTGTTCGGCCAATCTTTGAATCACAGACAGGTGGGTAACCTCACTTTTTTATTGCAGGTAAAACATATGGTAGGGGAAGAGTTGGGGGGGCATTTGTTGCCTAGGCCAGTACAGATCTGTTGGGCTGGTGGTCCTAAGTGGAGATCATCTTTCAGATCTCAACAGGGCTTTTTTTCTCAGAAAATAGGTGCAGGAACTTAAAGGCAGGGCCGATCCTAGGCAGGGTGCGCGGAGTGCTCCGCACCCAGGCACCGCAGAGGTGGGGGCGCCGAAGCTCCAAAGTGCTTCCCTCCCTCCTCCTTGTCTGTGTCCAGAGGCGGAGCGCATGTATCGGGTGCTGCGGTTCCCCATCCCGCTTGTTCTCTCCGCTGGCAACTGACAAGAGCGCATACCTCCTGCTAATGGGGGACACCTGCTGTGGGGGGCTCTGATGGGGGACACCTGCTGTGGGGGGCTCTGATGGGAGACACCTGCTGTGGGTGACTCTGATGGGGGACACCGCTGTGGGGGGCTCTGATGGGGGACACCTGCTGTGTGGGGGCTCTGATGGGGGACACCTGCTGTGGGGGGCTCTGATGGGGGACACCTGCTGTGGGGGGCTCTAATGGGGGACACCTGCTGTGGGGGGCTCTAATGGGGGACACCTGCTGTGGGGGGCTCTGATGGGAGACACCTGCTGTGGGGGGCTCTGATGGGGGACACCTGCTGTGGGGGGCTCTGATGGGGGACACCTGCTGTGGGGGGCTCTGATGGGAGACACCTGCTGTGGGGGGCTCTGATGGGGGACACCTGCTGTGGGGGGCTCTGATGGGGGACACCGCTGTGGGGGGCTCTGATGGGAGACACCTGCTGTGGGGGGCTCTGGTGGGGGGCTCTGATGGGGGACACCGCTGTGGGGGGCTCTGATGGGAGACACCTGCTGTGGGGGGCTCTGATGGGGGACACCGCTGTGGGGGGCTCTGATGGGGGACACCGCTGTGGGGGGCTCTGATGGGGGACACCTGCTGTGGGGGGCTCTGATGGGGGACACCGCTGTGGGGGGCTCTGATGGGGGACACCTGCTGTGGGGGGCTCTGATGGGGGACACCTGCTGTGGGGGGCTCTGATGGGGGACATTAATGACTAAAGACTTCTTAGGGGAGCATCTCCGTGTTTGAGACGTAGCCATAGAAACATTTGTAAAGGGGAGGAGTTGGTAATATGACCATGCCCATGTGGGGGTGCCAGCAATATTTCACCCAGGCATCTGTGACCCTAGGGTCGGCCCTGCTTAAAGGGGTTGTAAAGGTAATTTTTTTCCCCTAAATATCTTCCTTTACCTCAGTGCAGTTCTCCTTAACTTACCTCATCCTTCCATTTTGCTTTTAAATGTCCTTATTTCTTCTGAGAAATCCTCACTTCCTGTTCTTCTGTCTGTAACTCCACACCGTAATGCGAGGCTTTCTCCCTGGTGTGGAGTGTTGTGCTCGCCCCCTCCCTTGGACTACAGGAGAGTCAGGACACCCACTAACACACAGCTCCTTTCTCTATCTGCAACGTAGAGAGCGTCCTGACTCTCCTGTAGTCCAAGGGAGGGGGCGAGCACGACACTCCACACCAGGGAGAAAGCCTTGCATTACTGTGTGGAGTTACAGACAGAAGAACAGGAAGTGAGGATTTCTCAGAAGAAATAAGGACATTTAAAAGCAAAATGGAAGGATGAGGTAAGTGAAGGAGGACTGCACTAAGGTAAAGGAAGATATTTAGGGGAAAAAATAATTATACCTTTACAACCCTCTTTAACCACGACTCCCCCCCTACACACATCTTCCAAACCACATCAAATAGTGGGTGTGGTCCAGGGATGGACTGGCCATCGGGACTACTCGGAGATTCCCGGTGGGCCGATGGCTCAGTGGGCCGTTCGGAGGACCGCGGCGATCTACCCGACAGCTGGCACCTGACGGATAGATTTACATTTAGCGAGCATGCAGAGAAGCGCAGGAAGCGTGTGTAATATGTTCTCTCTCCTGTCACGGGACACTCACGCTGCTCCCCGGCGGCCCCTCCTCTCTTCTCTTCCATCCCCATTTGCTTGTGACATCATCTGGGATGGACGAGAAGAAGGGAGGGGACGCCGGGGAGCCGAGTGAGTGCCGTGACAGGAGAGAGAATATATTACACACGCTTCTTGCGCTAATCTGCATGCTGGCTGGTAAACAATGTGCACCATAATGTGCCCTAATGTGCTATGTGCCCTGATGTGCTGTGATGGGCCCTGTACGTGTTGTGCCATGATGTCCCTCGTACCCTGATGTGTTGTGCCCTGGACTTAATGAAGTCCAGGGCCACATTTTTGTCCCAGTCCAGCCCTGATGTGGTCTAACTTCACTGACAGTGGGAGGGTCTAAAAGGGGCATTAAATACCAGGAGTGCATTACACACAGAGTGCCGGTGTGTGCGCTACATGCAGAGTTCAGGTCTGCAGATTTTGTAAATTGACGGAGACTCTTTACCACGTGATCAGCCCAGGGCTGTCTTATTGAGAGGGCACACCTGGGCACTGCCCAAGGGCCCCAGCTGCATGGGGGGCCATGCACTTTCCCAAAAGCAGCTGGTCCTTGAGCCCACGCTGCCCTGAAATTGGGGGCCCCATGATGGCACTGAGAGTGATAGATGCAAAGGGGAGGCAGTCTGCCTCCTATCTACTTAATGTCTGTTTACCTGCACTGTCATCATTGTAGGGGCCCCAGAGCATTACTTTGCCCAGGGGCCCATGATGCTATTATCACGGCTGATCACGATGTAAACAGGAAAAGCCGGTAATCGTCTTTTCCTCACTCGCGTCTGTTAGACGCAAGTAGAGGAGAGCCGATCAGCTGCTCCTCTGACAGGGGGGGTTTGCGCTGATCGATTATCAGCGCAGCCCCCCCCCCGAGGATGCCCACACTGGACCACCAGGGATGCCACTAGATCACCAGGGATGCCCACCACAGGTATGCCACCCTAGACCACCAGGGATGACAATCAGAAATTAATGATAGATAACAGATAGAAATGAATAATGGATGCCAATCAGTGCCCACAATGGATGCCAATCAGTGCCCACAATTGGCATCACTGATTGGCAGGCAATATTGTTTGGCACTGATTGGCATCCATTAGTACAACACATTGCAGTATCAGTGCCCATCTATGCCCATCCGTGCCACCTATCAGTGCCCATCCATGCCCAACCTTGCCACCTATCAGTGCCCATCCATGCTGCCTATCAGTGCCAATCCAAGCCGCCTATCAGTGCAACTTATCAGTGCCGCATATTAGTGCCCATCATCAGTGCTCATTAATGCCACCTCATCAGTGCCACCTCATTGGTGCCACCTCATCGGTGCCCATCAGTGCTGCCTTATCAGTGCCCATCAGTGCAGTACCATCAGTGCCCATCAGTGAAGGAGAATTGTACTTATTTACAATGTTTTGTAACTGAAACAAAAAAAAACTTTTTTTTTCAACTTTTCATCCACTTTTATTTATTATTCATGTATTATTATTTATTTATTTATTTATACATTTGTTTTTTTTTTGTAAGGCGTTAAATGAAGTGATATAGCGATTTATTAATAAAAAGAAGGTACCTTCACCCTATCGATTATAGAAGGAATTTTGGATTGAGGCTACATCGGACTTTAATAGTACCATAACACTTGAAATAAAAAAAATTGAAAAAGAAGGTACATTTTATTTAGTTTACAACAACAAATGTTGTAAACTAAATAAAATTCAACTTTTTTATCTATTTTTTTTGTAACACTTAAAATTGCATCTATTTTTTGTAACACTTGAAATACAAAAAAAAAAAATTGATAAAAAAGTTGAATTTTATTTGGTTTACAACAACAAATGTTGTTGTAAACTAAATAAAATGTAACTTTTTTTGTATCTACTGGCTACATTGGACCATAACACTTACAAAAAAAAAAAGATAAAAAATAAACAAAAACAAATGTTGTCAACTAAATAAAATTTAATTTAATTCAATTTACAACATTTGTGGTTGTAAACTAAATAAAATTTAACTTTTTAAATACATTTTTTGTATTTCATCTGTTTCATCGTTTGTTGAACTTTTCATCCACTTTTATTTATTATTCATGTATTATTATTTATTTATTTATACATTTTTTTTACTTATTTTTTCTTTGTGAGGCGTTAAATGAAGTGCCATACAGATTTATTAATAAAAACAAGGTACCTTCATCCTATCAATTATAGAACGAATTTTGGATTGAGGCTACATTGGACTTGTACCATATAAAAATAGAAAAAAAGGTAAATGTTATTTAGTTTACAACCACAAATGTTGTAAACTAAATAACATTTAATTTAATTTGGTTTACAACATTTGTGGTAGTAAACTAAATAAAATAGAACTTTTTTTATCTATTTTTGTATTTCAAGTTTTATGGTACTATTAAAGTCCAATGTAGCCAATAGATAAAAAAAAAAAAAAATGTATTTACTTGTTTACTTTACATCACTTGAAATACAAAAAAAAAAGATAAAAACAAAAACAAATGTTGTCAACGAAATAAAATTTAATTTAATTTAATTTACAACATTTGTGGTTGTAAACTAAATTAAATTGAACTTTTTTGATCATTTTTGTTGTATTTCATTTGTTTCATTGTTTGTTGAACTTTTTTTTCTTCAACTTTTCATCTACTTTTATTTATTATTTATGTATTATTATTAATTTATTATTATTTTTTTACTTTTTTTTTTGTAAGGGGTTAAAGGTTAGGGAGTTAAGTGAAGTGCCATTTAGATTTAGTAATACAAAAGGTACATTCATCCTATCAATTATAGAAAGAATTTTGGATTGAGGCTACATTGGACTTTAATAGTACCATAACGCTTGAAATACAAAATATTTATAAAAAAAAAAAGTAGAATTGTACAACAAATGTTGTAAACTAAATACAATTCAACTTTTTTTTTATCTATTGGCTACATTGAACTTTAATAGTACCATATCTCTTGAAATACAAAAAAAAAAATGATAAAAAGTAGAATTTTATTTCGTTTACAACATTTATTGTTGTAAACTAAATAAAATTCAACTTTTTTATAAATATTTTTTATTTCAAGTGTTATGATACTATATGATATGATACCCAGGGGCGATGTATATGACACAAGGGGATATGGTAACTATAAGAATTTTAATTATTATAAATATGAGATAGATTTTATGAAGGGGTTATATTGACTGTTCATGTGTGTTTGTATAATGTTTGTCTATTAAATAATTTATATTTATTTATTTATATGTATGTATGTAATGTAAATAAAATTAATAAATACATTTTGGAAAAAAAAGTAAAATAAATGTAATTATAATGTATTTAAAAAAAATAAAGAATTTAATAATAAATTGATTAAATAAATAAATTAAAAAAATACATTAAAATGAAAATAATGTATTTAAAAAAATAAAAAAATTAATAATAAATTGATTAAATAATAATAAAAAAAATACATTAAAATGAAAATAATGTATTTAAAAAAAATAAAGAATTTAATAATAAATTGATTAAATAATAATAAAAAAAATACATTAAATAAAAATAATGTATTTAAAAAAAAAGAATTTAATAATAAATTTATTAAATAAATAAATTAAAAAAAATACATTAAAATGAAAATAATGTATTTTAAAAAATAAAGAATTTAATAATAAATGTATTAAATAAATACATTTAAAAAAATACATTAAAATGAAAATAATGTATTTAAAAAAAAAGAAAATGAATAATAAATTGATTAAATAAATAAAAAAAATACATTAAAATGAAAATAATGTATTTAAAAAAAATAAAGAATTTAATAATACATTTATTAAATAAATACATTTAAAAAAAAATACATTAAAATGAAAATAATGTATTTAAAAAAAATAAAGAATTTAATAATACATTTATTAAATAAATACATTTAAAAAAAATACATTAAAATGAAAATAATGTATTTAAAAAAATAAAGAATTTAATAATAAATGTATTAAATAAATAAATAAATAAGAAAAATACATTAAAATGAAAATAATGTATTTAAAAAAAAAATAAATAATTTAATAATACATTTATTAAATAAATACATTTAAAAAAAATACATTAAAATGAAAATAATATATTTAAAAAAATAAAGAATTTAATAATAAATGTATTAAATAAATAAATAAAAAAAATACATTAAAATGAAAATAATGTATTTTAAAAAAAATAAAGAATTTAATAATAAATTGATTAAATAATAATAAAAAAATACATTAAAATGAAAACAATGTATTTAAAAAAAATAAAGAATTTAATAATAAATGTATTAAATAAATAAATAAAAAAAATACATTAAAATGAAAATAATGTATTTTTAAAAAAATAAAGAATTTAATAATAAATTGATTAAATAATAATAAAAAAATACAATAAACTGAAAACAATGTATTTAAAAAAAAATAAAGAATTTAATAATACATTTATTAACTAAATACATTTAAAAAAAATACATTAAAATGAAAAAAATGTATTTAAAAAAAAATAAAGAATTTAATTATAAATTGATTAAATAAATAAATAAAAATAAAAAATACATTAAAATGAAAAGAAGGTATTTCAAGGAGGGGAAAAGTCTGACTGACACATCACACAAGTTCAGGATTAATCTCCAGCTGGCTTTCCATTAAAACGTCATCTTGCCCTCAAGGAGACGTCGTCCACGATAAAAAGAAATGATGACTGTTAGGTGTGAATGCAGAGAAAATATTGATGTATGGAATTATTCATATATATATATATCACAATTAATATTTTCCGACTTTCCCTCCCAGAGATATAGCTTATGGCGTCATTGGCGAAGGATGAGGGGAAATTAGAAAATCGCCTTCTCGCGTTCCAACCCAAATAGGAGGCGTATGAGATACCTGCTCCTGCTGTTGGTTTAAGGTTTGATGTGTGTAATTAGGTAAGCAGAGCACATAAAACGAGGTTGTATATTACAGACCCGAGACTCCCTCCGGGAACATTAACAATACGGTGAAGGCCAATTAGCCAAAACACGTACAGAACACCCAACATTTCGAGGCTCTCAAAAAACGAGAATTTAGTTTTTGACCCACTTCCAAAAGGACTTTAAAGAGAACCTCTCCTGTTACAGCCACCCTGACATTACCCGGGCCTACTGAGAAGTCGGGGTAAACCTTAAAAAAGAACGAGTTATGGATTTTTAACCGCTTCAGCCCCGGACCGTTTGGCTGGCCAATGACCATGCCACTTTTTGCGATTCGGCGCTGCGCCGCTTTAACCCGACAATTGCGCGGTCGTGCGACGTGGCTCCCAAACAAAATCTACGTCCTTTTTTCCCCCCACAAATAGAGTTTTCTTTTGGTGGTATTTGATCGCCTCTGCAGTTTTTATTTTTTGCGTAGAGACGACAATTTAAAAAAAAAAAAAGCAATATTTTTTAAATTTTTGCTATAATAAATATCCACAAAAAATCTATAAAAAATAATAATTTCTTCCTCAGTTTAGGTCGATACGTATTCTTCTACATATTTTTGGTAAAAAAAAAAAAATCTCAATAAGCGTTTATTGATCGGTTTGCGCAAAAGTTATAGGGCCAGATCCACGAAGCGCGGCGCTTCTTTCCGGCCGGCATAGTGTATCTCAGATACACTACGCCGCCATAATTTACAGCGTTTTTTCCTGTATTCTCAAAGAATTTGCGCCGTAAGTTACGGCGGCGTAGTGTATCTGTGTCGGCGTAAGGGCGCGCAATTCAAATGGGTGAGATGGGGGCGTGTTTTATGTTAATACGTCTTGACCCGACGTAAATTACGTTTTTTTTTAACGGCGCATGCGCCGTCCCAGGGGGTATCCCAGTGCGCATGCTCGAAATTAAACCGGAACAAGCCAATGCTTACGACGGTGACGTCATTCTACGCAAATCCCTATTCGCGAACGACTTACGCAAACGACGTCAAAAATTCAGATTTCGACGCGGGAACGACGGCCATACTTAACATTGGATACGCCTCATATAGCAGGGGTAACTATACGCCGAAAAAAGCCTTACGGAAACGACGTAAAAAAAATGCGCCGGCCGGACGTACGTTCGTGGATCGCCGTATCTAGCTAATTTGCATACTCAACGCGGAAATCGACGGAAACGCCACCTAGCAGCCAGCGTAAATATGCACCTTAGATCCGACGGCGTACTAAGACGTACGTCAGTCGAATCTAGCCCACATTCAGGCGTATCTTGTTTTGTGGATACAAAACAAAGATACGCCGGAGCAAAATAGAAGTTACGCGGCGTATCAAGAGATACGCCGGCGTAACATCTTTGTGGATCTGCCCCATAGCGTCTAAAAAATAGGGGATAGTTTTATGGCATTTTTATTAATATTTTTTTGTTCTTTACTAGTAATGGCGACGATCTGCGATTTTTATCGTGACTGCGACATTATGGCGGGCACATCGGACACTTTTGACGCAATTTTGGGACCATTTGTCATTTATACAGCGATCGGTGCTATAAAAATGCACTGATTACTGTAAAAATGGCACTGGCAGGCAGGGCAGCCCTCACAAATTTAGGGGCCCCTTACACAGATTTAGGCAGGGCCCCCCTTGAGCAGAGAACGGGGGGGGGGGTGCTTACGAAAAAAAAAACACAAGTGCAATCTCTTCTCTCCTGACGCGAGATAATAATGTAAAAAAAATCAGGAGGGGGGCCAGCCGGGCCTGTAAGGCACCCTGAGGACCATCGGGCCCCTTACAGGTGTAATGTAAAGAAAATAAAAAAAAATATGAGGGGGGCCAGCCTGGCCTGTAAGGGGCCCTGGGGACCATCGGGCCCCTTACAGGTGTAATGTAATAAATAAATAATATAAAAAAACGGGAGGGGGCCAGCCGGCCTGTAAGGCACCCTGGGGACCATCGGGCCCCTTACAGGTGTAATGCAAAAAAAAATTAGAGGGGGCCAGCCGGGCTCCTGGGGACCATCGGACCCCTTACAGGTGTAATGCCTGTACCCCCCCCTGATGGTGGCCCTGCTGGCAGGGAAGGGGTTAACCTGTAGGGGGCGCTGAAGGGGTTAAGTGTGTCCTAGGGAGTGATCCTAACTGTTAGGGGGCGTGGCAACGAGTGACACGTCACTGATCGCTGTTCCCGATGAGAGGGAACATTTGATCACTGATATGTCACTAGGAGGAACGGGGAGATGTTGTGTTTACACTGACATTATCACCCCGTTCTTCAGCTCAGTGACACGAACGTGGGACACCGGCGGACATTGAGTCCGCGGGTCCGGAGGGCACGGTCACTGAGACAGGGTCGCGAGCGATATGGCAGCGCGCGCATGACCACACATTGGTAAATTAAAGGGGACGTACCTGTACGCCCGTCTGCCTGTATGTGCCATTCTGCGTGCGGCAGTCCTTAACCACTTAAGATCCGGACCTTTAGGCAGCTAAAGGACCCGGACAGTTTTTGCGATTCGTGCGACGTGGCTCCCAAACAAAATTGACGTCCTTTTTCCCCCACAAATAGAGCTTTATTTTGGTGGTATTTGATCACCTCTGCGGTTTTTATTTTTTGCGCTATTAACAAAAATAGAGCGACAATTTTGCAATATTTTTTACTTTTTGCTATAATAAATATCCCCAAAAATATATAAAAAACATTTTTTTTCCCTCAGTTTAGGCCGATACGTATTCTTCTACATTATTTTTGGTAAAAAAATCGCAATAAGCGTTTATCGATTGGTTTGCGCAAAATTTATAGCGTTTACAAAATAGGGGATAGTTTTATTGCATTTTTATAATTTTTTTTTTTTACTACTAATGGTGGCGATCAGCGATTTTTTTCGTGACTGCGACATTATGGCGGACACTTCAGACAATTTTGACACATTTTTGGGACCATTGTCATTTTCACAGCAAAAAATGCATTTAAATTGCATTGTTTACTGTGAAAATGACAGTTGCAGTTTGGGAGTTAACCATTAGGGGGCGCTGAAGGGGTTAGGTGTGACCTCATTTGTGTTTCTAACTGTAGGGGGGTGTGGCTGTAGGTGTGACGTCATTGATTGTGTTTCCCTATAAAAGAGATCACACAATCGATGACAGCGCCACAGTGAAGAACGGGGAAGCTGTGTTTACACACAGCTCTCCCCGTTCTTCAGCTCCGGGGACCGATCGCGTGAGGCAAGAGCTTCGGACGGGTCACGTGCACGCGCCCACGGTGCGCGCGACCCCACGGCTGGGCTTAAAGAGCCACGTACATGTACGTGGATGTGCCCAGCCGTGCCATTCTGCCGACGTATATCGGCGTGAAGGGGTCCTTAAGTGGTTAAGAGATTAACCATGCAGGATTGGCAAACTTGGATAGTGGATATACGTATACCAGCACTATAGAAGACTGTATATAAAAAGAATGAGACTAAGAGAACTAGTATCACATCGTGGTCTCATTACATCATAACATCATATAACCCTGATGTCGGAGAGAGGATCTGTGGTCTTTCAGTCTTTTTTCCTTTTCCCAGCTGGGGGTTTCTCTTTGGGAGAACCCTCTCTAAGTAAAAAAAATGGGGAAAACCCAAACGGTAGCCCCAAGTTGGACTTTAAAGGCACAGTAAACAATGGGGATATAGAAAAATAATCTTTAATAAGGCATGGACACATACATGGTATACAAAAGGACATAAAAAATGTTTACAATCCATATACACAGAGATTCATAGTATATGATCAACGCGTTTCGCCTGTTCGGCTTGTTCAGGACGCATTCGTTTGTTGCAAGAACAAGGAAATTGGGGTCTTACTATCTTGCAAGAGAGTCAATCTTGGTCAGCATATAACTGTAGGAGTTTTGTCCAATAAAGGAAAAGGAGTTGGCTCACAAAGAGAGAGTGGTTCTTACAACATGGAGCCAAAGAAGAAACCAGTGGCTCCTAGGTTAAGGCATCCTCACTCAGGGGGAAATAGATACAGATGACCACGAAGGGCAAAAAATAGCCCTATAAAGAATATATAAGCAGATCAAATCTTAAAATCCAAGATGTCCAATAGACCAATAGACTCGGCTATATTCAACCACGGGAGTGTATCATACCGAAAGCCATGTTAAACTGCTCATGGTAAATGAGTGGTATAGACGTGTCAAAGTAGCTCCCTGGTTGCAAGAACTTTTCCTTCTTCTTGCGACTAACGAATCCCGAATGTGTCCCGAAGAAGCCTAACGGGCGAAACGCGTTGATGCACTTGGGCTCACATCATATACTATGTATCTCTGTGTATATGGTTTTTAAAAAATGTTTATGTCCTTTTGTATACCATGTTTGTGTCCATGTCTTATTAAAGATTATTTTTCCATATCCCCATTGTTTACTGTGCCGTTAAAGTCCGACTTGGGGCTACCCTTTGGGTTTCCCCCCTTTTTTTGTATTTCCATAGTTATCAACGGATGTGGCAACGTGAGTGCTGTCCTTTTATAACCCCCCCCCCCTCGCTAAGTACTTGGAGCTTCGGCAGGTACCTAGGGTCAACCTGGCTTTGGCCTAGGTAGACCATAGCTTGCCCTGCACCCGCCTTGCAAACCCTGGAGGGTTCAGGGCAGAGGCCTAACTAGAACCTTCAGGGCCTTGGTACAAGAAACCACGAAGGGCCTTTACTCCCTTTGTGGGAC
Organism: Rana temporaria; assembly: GCF_905171775.1. Lineage (NCBI taxonomy): Eukaryota > Metazoa > Chordata > Amphibia > Anura > Ranidae > Rana > Rana temporaria. The sequence goes on along the minus strand of NC_053493.1, from coordinate 419,675,759 downwards.
CCTTTATTATAGTCCTGCAGTGGGGTGCCATCTTCCTGTCATCTAGGAGTCCCCCCCCATGGTGGCTGAATGCCAGGGCCTTTACGACCCTGGTAGATCCGCCACTGGTGTCAGTAGATTTTTATCTTTATTGTTTTTTTATTTTTTAACATTTTGGTTTATTTTATGTAGCACCCTCTAGTGTGCTCGAAGAATAGTTCATAGTTTGTAGGGACATTTCAAGGCTTGGCTGGCAGCCAAGCCTGGGCGTGTTTTGATCTGAGAAGGGAGAGACTCAGAGTAGAGCTGGGTGACTCACAGGTGTTGGACCTGGAACTTCCCACTTTTTTTCATAATCTGCTGGGGTTTTCTGGAAAGAGAGGTGGAACGGGGAGGTGGAGCCTCCTGGGGTATTCTGAGGAGCCCTGACCAATCCCCAACCTGGACTGGCATGGGGGCAGGCCTCCTTAAATACCCCAGGTCCAGCGCCGCCATGAGGAATTTTGGGGCCCCTTACTGTCAGAACCTGTACTCACCGAGACCGAGATGCTGAGGGCGGCTCACCTTTGCGACCCTGTGCAGACCACTCCCTGGAGTTGGGACAGAGGAGGGACGGAACAAGGAGGCACCGGCGCCGGGAGCTGGCAGGAAGACTTGGTGCAGCTGACAGAAGCAGGGCAGGTGCAGAAGACTGAAAACAAGCGTTGGTCAGGCAGGAACTGGTAGGTGAGTCTGGTAGGGTCCACAGAAGATGAGGGCAAATCCGAGTCACAAGCCGAGGGTCAAGGGCAGGAGAGTTCAGAGGGAGTCCATGAGAGCAAGCCAAGGTCAAGGGGCAGGAGACAACAGCAATCCAGGTAACGTTAGCCAAAGGGTCAGAGGTTCCAAGTGAGAGGAGAGTCGTCAGGAATTCCGGGTCAAAACAGGCAGGTACGGCAACAGGTAAACACATAGGAGCTGAAGACAAACCAGCAACCTGTTCAGGGAAGGCTGCTGGTTTAAATAGGAATGTCCGGCCTCTGATTGGCCCCAGGGTTGCCGCATACGTGCACGTGCGCGCTTCCACGCACACGGCGCGCTGCCGTACCGCGCATGCGTGCGCGCAAACCACGCACAGGCATGCGTCGAAATGTCATTCTACTGGGCATGTGCGGGAATCTGTCAGAGATGGAGCTAGTACCTTGACAGTGCCCCCCCCCAAGGGGCGGACTCCGGACGCCCAAACTGGTCATTAACTCCGGGTGTTCCAGGTGAAAGGCCCGAATCAGGCGAGGGGCATGGAGATTCCGGGAAGGCTCCCAAGAGTTATCTTCAGGGGGATATCCCTTCCACTTTATAAGGTATTGCAACTGCCTTCCTCTTTTCCTGCAGCTCAAGATAGCCTCCACCTCAAATTCTTTTTCACCCTCAATCTCCACTGGTGGAGGTGGCAGTTCTTCTCTACCGTTGAAGGGGTCAGACACAACGGGCTTAAGCAGAGAGGCGTGAAACACAGGGTGGATCTTGTAGGACCTGGGTAAAGCCAACTCAAAAGCTACTGGGTTGATTTCTCGCCTGATCTCAAATGGCCCGATGAACCTTGGACCCAGCTTCCGAGAGGGAATAGGTAACTTGAGGTTGATGGCGGATAGCCAGACCTTCTCACCCACTTTGAAGACAGGGCAATCCTTCCTCCCCTTGTCATGGAACCTCTTATAGTCCTGCTGAGCTTGCTGCATGCTTTCCTGTAACTTCTGAAAGTTTTGCTGGATGCAGGTCACACGTTCCTGGACCGCTGGCACAGATGTTTCCGGGATGGAGTCCGGCAAAAAGGAAGGGTGGAAACCGAAGTTAGCCCAGAACGGGGTTTGGTTTGTGGAAGAATGTATGGAATTATTGTAAGCGAACTCGGCTGTAGATAACAAGGAGGACCAATCGTCTTGGGAGACTGAGCAAAAGCATCGTAGATACTGTTCTAGCGTTTGATTAGTGCGCTCTGTCTGGCCATTACTTTGAGGGTGATAGGCCGAGGACAGACAGATCTTCACTTCCAAAGCTCTGCAAAGTTCCTTCCAAAATTTGGATGTGAATTGAGTACCTCTGTCAGATACTATGCTTTTGGGCACTCCATGGAGCTTGATAATCTCTTTAAAAAAGATTTTGGCTGTGTCTGCCGCGGAGGGCGTACCCATCATGGGCAAAAAATGCGCCATCTTGGACAGACGGTCCACCACGACTAGGATCGTGGTAAACCCGGCTGAAGGAGGCAAATCGACAATAAAGTCCATGGAGATGTCAATCCAGGGCCGTTCTGGGATAGGAAGGGGTTTCAGCAGCCCCCAGGTCTTCGTGTTTGGCCCCTTACTCCGCTGGCAGCGAATGCAGGAAGAGACATAATCCTTGCAGTCGGACCTCCATTTAGGCCACCAGAAGGAGCGAGAGATCAGTTCGGAAGTTTTACGGGTACCAAAATGGCCAGCCAATTTACGATCATGGAAGGTGCTGAGGATTAACTGTCTTGCCTCTGTTGGAACAAAAATCTTCCCACGAGACCACAGCAGGTCGTCCTTTTTCTCCAAGGAGGAAACCTCATGATCAGGGCACCGTTGGCATGCGGTCTTTAGAGCAGTCAACAAATCTGTTTGAGGGAGAAGCAAAAAATTTTGAGGTGACAGGATCGTGCTGGGCTCGGAAGTATCGGGCGTCTCTGGAAACATCCTGGAGAGGGCATCAGCTTTTCCATTTTTTACGCCAGGACGATAGGTAATATGGAAATTGAAGCGAGCAAAAAAAAGAGCCCAACGGGCTTGTCTGGGCCTAAGGCGTTTTGCAGACCTTAAGTATTCCAGGTTCCTGTGGTCAGTGAAAATGATAATGGGATGCGCTGCCCCCTCCAGCAGGTACCTCCACTCCTCCAGTGCAAATTTTATGGCCAGTAGTTCTCTATCGCCTACGTCGTAATTGCGCTCAGGAGGACTTAGTTTCCGAGAGGCGTAGGCTACTGGGTGAAGAAGCGACTTCGGTCCCTGTCTCTGGGAAAGAATAGCGCCTGTAGCAGATTCCGAGGCGTCCACTTCTAGAACAAAAGGTAACGTAGAATCCGGATGACAAAGTACAGGTGCCGAGGTAAAGGCCGTTTTGAGTTTGATAAAGGCCTCCTGAGCCTCTTGTGGCCACTGGAAGCGGTGCCCCTGGCGGGTCAACTTGGTGATGGGAGAAACAATTGATGAAAAACCGATGATGAATCGTCTATAAAAATTGGCGAAGCCAATGAAGCGCTGAACGCCCTTTTTGTCTGTTGGAGGTGCCCACTCCTGAATAGCACTGATTTTCTGGGGATCCATGGCTACCCCATGCACAGAAATGATAAATCCTAAAAATTGCACTGATGTCTTTTCGAACTCGCATTTTTCTGATTTGAGATAAAGCTGGTGTTGTCTCAAGATGGTGAGAACCTGCCTGACATGTTGCCGATGTAATTCTTTTGTGGCTGAAAAGATGAGAATATCGTCCAAGTAGACTACGAGGAAGTCATCTAAAAATTGTCGAAAAATGTCATTGACTAGATGCTGGAAGGTGGCGGGCGCATTACAGAGCCCAAAGGGCATGACCAGATACTCGAAGTGCCCGAATCTGGACCTGAACGCAGTCTTCCACTCATCTCCTGCCCTTATTCGGACCAAATTGTAGGCGCCCCGGAGGTCCAATTTAGAAAAAACCTGAGCTGATCGGAACCTTTGAAAGAGCTCAGGGATTAGAGGCAGCGGGTACCGGTTCTTGATGGTAATTTTGTTTAACTCCCTATAATCAATGCAGGGTCTAAGCGATCCATCTTTTTTCTCGACAAAGAAGATCCCCGCCCCCGCTGGCGAGGAGGAGGGACGGATGAACTTCTTACTTAAATTTTCTTCAATATAGACCTTGAGGGTCTTCAACTCAGTCTCTGACAAGGGGAATATGCGCCCAAAGGGAATTTCAGATCCGGGCAAGAGGTCAATGGGGCAGTCATATGACCGATGTGGTGGGAGACAATCGGCTTGTTTTTTGTCAAAGACATCCTTGAAGTCCAGGTAGGCTGGAGGAACATGCTGTAGGTCTTCAGGTGGAGTAGCTAGCGTGGAGCAGGCGACTGGAGCGGGTGCGAGACAGTGCTGGGAACAGTAGGTGGAAGGGAAGCTGACTTCTTTCTTGAGCCAATCAATGCAGGGCAGATGAACTTGTAGCCAAGGGAGACCCAGAATGATAGGGAACATGGGGGACGGGATCAAGTCCAAACAGAGGAACTCCCGGTGCCCAGAATCTGAGATGGCACAAAGAGGAAGGGTTTCCTGGGTAATCAATCCGGAACGGGGAAGAGAGCCATCAGCCAGATGAACTTGCAGCTGAAAATCCTTGGTACGGCAGGGGATACGCAGCTTTTGGGCCAAGGATGAGTCCAAGAAGCAGCTGCAGGCCCCGGAATCAATTATCGCCGGCAGACGTGTTGCCCCTTCCGGGAGCTGTAGGGAAAGAAAGAGGATAACATAAGTCTGAGGCAAACTGGTAACAGGGAAATTGATAGCAGATGGAGGTTTCGACTTACAAGGCCTTACTGGGCAAGTGCGCAAAAAGTGTCCGGCGGCTCCGCAGTACAGACAGAGGTTAGATTGACGTCTCCGGAGTCTTTCTTCTGGAGTCAGAGGGGCCCGCACTATACCAAGCTGCATCGGCTCTGGGTCGGGTAATGAGGTGTTTGGTGGAGCTGGGTGAGGCGGAGGTACTGGAGCATATCTTGGTGGAACCCAGTTAGGCCGGTTGGACTGGAACCTCTCCGAACGACGTTCTCGAAGGCGCCTATCCAGCTGAGTGGCGGTTTGGATTAAATCCTCCAGAGAGGCAGGGGGTGCCGACCTTGCAAGCTCATCCTTTAGGTTCTCAGAGAGGCCCTGGCGGTATTGGTACCTGAGGGCCAACTCATTCCAGCCTGTGTCAGCAGACCACTTTCTAAATTCGGCGGTGTAGTCTTCCACCGGCCGTCTCCCTTGATTTAAGCTGTGCAGAGTACCCTCTGCGGTGGCTGCACGTAGGGGGTCGTCGTATAATTTCCCCATGTGGGTGAAGAAGGTGTCCATAGAGTCAAGTATTGGACTGCGTTGTTCCATTAAGGAGTGTGCCCATGCTTGAGGCTCCTCAGAAAGGAGAGAGATTACGAATCCAACCTTAACAGCTTCGGTCGCAAAAGTTCTAGGTTGCAAGGCCAGGTAAAGGGAACAGGCATTCTTGAAAGCCCGATATTTCCGGCGGTCGCCTGAGAATCGCTCGGGCATGGAGACCCGGGGTTCGGGATTACTCCCCATCATGGCAGGGCTTGCAGGAGCTTGGGCAGCAGAAGGTCCGGGTGAAGAGGCTAGGGCCGCAGTGGATGGACCTGGGGAACCGGCCAGTTGTTGGAGGCGGCCATCAATCTGGAGGTAGCCTTCCTGAAGCTTCTGGACTGCCTCTGTTAAGGCGGAGACCTGTTGGCACAGCGTCTCAAAGGGTGAGCGCGCCCTGTCGGTCTCAGACATCTGGCTGGTTTGTACTGTCAGAACCTGTACTCACCGAGACCGAGATGCTGAGGGCGGCTCACCTTTGCGACCCTGTGCAGACCACTCCCTGGAGTTGGGACAGAGGAGGGACGGCACAAGGAGGCACCGGCGCCGGGAGCTGGCAGGAAGACTTGGTGCAGCTGACAGAAGCAGGGCAGGTGCAGAAGACTGAAAACAAGCGTTGGTCAGGCAGGAACTGGTAGGTGAGTCTGGTAGGGTCCACAGAAGATGAGGGCAAATCCGAGTCACAAGCCGAGGGTCAAGGGCAGGAGAGTTCAGAGGGAGTCCATGAGAGCAAGCCAAGGTCAAGGGGCAGGAGACAACAGCAATCCAGGTAACGTTAGCCAAAGGGTCAGAGGTTCCAGGTGAGAGGAGAGTCGTCAGGAATTCCGGGTCAAAACAGGCAGGTACGGCAACAGGTAAACACATAGGAGCTGAAGACAAACCAGCAACCTGTTCAGGGAAGGCTGCTGGTTTAAATAGGAATGTCCGGCCTCTGATTGGCCCCAGGGTTGCCGCATACGTGCACGTGCGCGCTTCCACGCACACGGCGCGCTGCCGTACCGCGCATGCGTGCGCGCAAACCACGCACAGGCATGCGTCGAAATGTCATTCTACTGGGCATGTGCGGGAATCTGTCAGAGATGGAGCTAGTACCCTGACACTTACACAGCTTCAGGCATGGGCCCCCAGGAGCAAAAAAATACATAAAAAAAAGGGGGGTTGCCATCCGGGGCCCTAGGGACCTCTGGGCCTTTTAATAAAAAAAAAAATATATACATATATAAACAAAAACAAAAAAATAAACATGTATAAAAAATATAAAAAAAGGGGGGTTGCCACATGGGGCCCTGAGGACCTCTGAGCCCTTTAATAAAAACTATGGCCCAGATTCACAAAGCACTTACGCCGACGTATAACACGTTACGCCGAGGTAAGTGCAAATGTGCGCCGTCGTATCTGTGCGCCAGACACACAAACTAATATGCGGCTAAAAAACAGGCTACACCACGCCGACGTATCTTGCTTACGCCGGCGTAGGGTAGGTGCACATATGGGCTGGGCGCATGGTGCTGCTCCCATTGATTAGCCATTCAGACATGCAAATGAGGGAAATACGGCAATTCACGAACGTGTGTGTGCCCGGCGCATGCTACGCGAGATACGCGTAAGTTGTACGTCCGGCGTAAAGTTATTTCCCATAAAGGAGGTGCAACCCAGCAGCAGACTTGCAAAGGTCTGCACCAGGGAACACAAGCCGGCGTATTGTGCGTTGGACGTGTGTCTGGCTGGGCGTAGGTTACGTTCACGGCGTACGCAGTGATCCGGCGTAGCTTAGGCAGTTGTGCCGGCGTGGTTGTGAGCAGGCGCGGGGGGGGGAAAGGCGCGGGGGTGTGTGCGCATGCGCAGTTCGTGATACGTACCTGTCTGGCGCTCGGCCCATCATTTGCATGGGGTCACGCCCACTTCCACCTACGCCGGCGTACGCCTACGAAACCCACGCCACGCTGGCGCAGTGTTAGGAGCACTGGCTTGCTGAATTCAATGCTTGCCTCTCTGCGCTGCGTTGGCGTAGCGTACGTCGGTTACTCTACGGCGGCGTAATGTGCGCCTTGCTCTCTGTGAATCTGGGCCATCATATATAAAAATAATGTAAATATTTTTATAAAAAAAGGGGGGGGTTGCCATCCGGGGGCCCTGGGGACCTCTGGGCCCTTTAATAATAATAGTAATAATAATAATAATAATAATAAAAAAAGGGCCCTTTTTTTTAAAAAGGGGGTTGCCCTTTTTTTAAAAAAAATATATATATATTTTACATTTTTATATAAGGGCCCAAAGGTCCCCAGGGCCCTGGATGGCTACCCCCCATTTTTTTATATATATTTTTCTTTATTTTATTTTTTTTGTAAAGCCCCCCCCCCCCGCTTCTCAATTAGCGGCAGCCCCCCTCCCTGCTTCTCAATTTCAGGCGGCAGCACCCCCCCTCGGTTCTCTACTCTCTACAGGGGGGGCCATGCTTGAAGCTGTGTAAGGGGCCCCATAATTCCTGATGGCGGCCCTGGCACTGTGGGCACTGATGGGTGGCACTGTGGGCACTGGTAGGCGGCACTGTTGTGCATTGGTAGGTGGCACTGACAGGTGGCACACATGGGCACAGATGAGCTGGCGGCAGCTCTCCATGATTGGGACTGATGCCCCTCTGTCTTCTGCTGGTGATTGGCTTTTTTTTCTCCTCGCGCTATCAGCGTGAGGAGAAATAATAGCCGATTACCGGCTCTGTTTACATCACATGATCAGCTGTCATTGGCTGACAGCTGATCACGTGGTGAGGGGGGTCTCATAGACTCGCTGATCACAGAGCGAGCCACACGCGCCCTGCAGGGGGCGCGCAGGCCGTTTGAGCACGGGAGGATGTCTATTAACGGCCTCCTGGAAAAGTAGGTCCGCGCTGTAGCTGTCATTCAGCTATAGCACGGATGCGAAGAGGTTAAAGCATTGGTGGTCATCCAATAGAGACAAGCCCTGGGTCAGCATGGAACTACAAAACCTAAAAACCTAATAAAATAAGGGCTACAATGCTGACTCCTAGAGTGGGGAACATTTACCCCCTAGTGGTTATCCAACAATCCAGGCCACACAAACGTATGGAAAAAGGTGGACCTGACTTTTTTTTAGGTCAAGCTCAACCAATAAAGGACTCCTTCGCCTAAAATGTCTTGAATCCTTTTTTTCCAGACTTCCATATACAATCCTGGAATAAAATGGGAACTCACAATCTCTTCTATGCCACAAACAAAGCCTGAAAACATTCTCACCCGTTGGGCCACTCTACAGAAGTCCTTTCATATCCGCCATTTGCTTTTTACTCATACACTCGATCCCAATCTTCTATAGCAGCAACTTTGAATATCTAAACAACCCAAAAACATCTTCACAAAGGTTTTATCTTATTTTACAACCATCTGAATGCTAGTTCTCCGTTCTCCAAGAGACCCAAACAATGATCGGATCAGAAAGAGAATTGGGTGAGGGGTTTTCTGTTTTCCAATGAGCTAACATTTTGGAAATCACATTTCAAACTTTGCATTGTTCTAATCACTGGGAACTTTTTAAATAGTTAAATATCAATGATATATCCCTCTATATAGACCAGGGACAGGGATGGACTGGCCATTGGGACTACAGGGAGTTTCCCGGTGGGCCGATGGCTCAGTGGGCCGGCTTCAGTGACAGCGGACCGCCGCCCCCCCTCCACTCCTCTGTCTCTCCCTTCCCGCAGCGCTCACCTCCTCTCCCTCCCCGCACCGCTCACCTGGGAGGACAAAGAAGCAGGGGGAGGACCAGAGGAGCAGGGGGGACGACAGAGGAGCACGGGGGAGGGGACAGACAGCTGACTCAACAGCTATGGCCTGGGAGTTTCTCACTTCTGCCTAATCTTGTCCCATAAGGGGGGGCACCAAACTGATTCTTTGCCCCGGGTGAAATAATGTCTAGCTTCCCCACTGGCACTGCCTTTAAGAGTAACAGTACCAGCCATTCTACTATAAAGTAGAACGGTGAAGGAAGAGAGGGGGCTTGGGTGGCCCGGGAGGGGGATGCGGGAGTTGTCCAGCCGCCATGGGAGAGACCTGTTAAAGTGGGCCAGTCTGGATAAAGTCCAGGGCCAAATTTTTGTCCCAGTCCAGCCCTGACCAGGGGTCTCTAAACTTTCTAAACAGGGGGCCAGTTTACTGTCCCTCTGACTTTAGGGGGGCCGGACTGTGGCCGTAGGGAGTAGAAAAGTTCAGACGTCAGTGGGAATAAACAATGTCACATCTTTGGTGTCAGTGGAAGGAATTGTGCCCTATCGTTGGTGTCATTGTGTCAGAAAGGTACTCACCATAGCCGAGATGCAGAGAACGGTTTACTCTTGCGACTAGGCGCACTCCATACCCTGGAGATGGTACGGGGAGTGAATCGCACAAAGAGGCACAAGCCACCAGCAGGTTTGAAAGGTCTTGCGTGAAGGTCACCGAGGGACTTGTTAGCCGTACAGGAGCTTGCAGGCACTGGGACCCAATGGGGTAAATGGAAGGCAGAATCCAGAACAGGCCGAGGGTCAAACACATGAGACAAGTCCGTGAGCAGGCCGAGGGTCAAGATACAGGAGACTAGAGGCAAATCCGAGAACAGGCTGAGGGTCAAACACTGAAGGTAAGAAGCAGAGTCCATAAAGCGAGCCAAAGGTCAAGTCCAGGAGGAGATCAGAGCAGGTCAAGGCCAATCTGGGTCACAACAAGTTATCAAAAGGCAGGAAACAGGAACAAGTACACAGGAAGCTGAGAGATAAACCAGAGATTTGTTTGTGGAATAAAGCAGCTTTTACAGGCCAGCAAGGGGCTCACATTATGCGTGCGCTAGTGCACGCACGCCGTTCTGTTGGGCCGTTTCGCCGCGCATGCGCGTAGGTGAAACAAGGATACTGACAGGATTGGTTCTGGTTTCTTCCCTGACACATTGGGAGGAATTGTGGTCCATCATTGGTGTCATTGGGCCCAATTGTTGGTGTCATTGGGAGAAATTGTGCTCCTTTGTTGGTGTCGGTGGGAGGAGTTGTATCCCATCAGTGTCAGTGAGAGGAACTGTGCCTCATCATTGGTGTAATTTTATCCAATTGATGGTTTTATTGGGAGGAATTGTGCCCCATCATTGGTATACCTGGGAGTAATTGTGACTGTCATGGTCTTACCTCTCTCCTGTCTCCTTCGTTTGACATGTGCTGGCGGCCATCTTGGTTTCTAGGTCTCTTGTAGCCTCCCACCCTGCGGCTCCTCCTTCCCACTGGGAGGAGCTGGATGCCTGGCTCACATATATAGGAGGTCTGTGACTTCAGTTCCTTGCTTGGTCCTCCTGTGTGCACATGCTTCTAAGACTGCTGCTGCTTCTGGTTCTGATCCTGGCTTCGTCTGACTTCCCTGCTGGTTCCTGATCCTGGCTTCGTCTGACTTCCCTGCTGGTTCCTGATCCTGGCTTCGTCTGACTTCCCTGCTGGTTCCTGATCCTGGCTTCGTCTGACTACCCTTCTGGTTCCTGACCTCTGGTTTCACCATCCGTTGGACTTTTGCTTTACAGCTTGATTTTCAATAAAGCCTTCTTATTTTCACTTATCTCTTGTTGTACGTCTGGTTCATGGTTCCGTAACATTAGGACCAAGCCATGAATTTTGACGGTACAGAGCCATCATCGCTACCCACGCTGGTTGCCAGACTTGATCAGCTGGAGTCCCTGTTGGGTCAGTTCGCCGTGGCGTTGCAAACCCTGCTTGAACGCACGGCTCATGTCGCTCCCGTTGCCGATGGGTCGGTTGTCGCTCCTGGGCCCGCTCCTACTGCCGCTCCGGTTGTTGCGCCAGAGTCTACCCCGATACCTGATGTTGCGCCTGCGGTGTTTCAGGGTATGTCCGGTTCTGCCCCCCTTCCACAACGATTTGGGGGAGAGCCAACTCAGTGCCGAGGTTTCCTTAACCAAGTGGGCATTTATTTCGAGTTGCTGCCACATGCCTTTCCCACTGAGAGATCAAAGGTGGGCTTCTTGATCTCGCTGCTCTCGGACAAGGCCTTGGCCTGGGCCAGCCCTTTATGGGAGAACAACAATCCGGTGGTTGCCGAGTTTTCCGGTTTTGTTGCTTCTCTTCGGAAGGTATTCGATGTGCCGGCTCGCGCCGCCTCTGCTACGAAGCTCCTTATGTCCGTCAGACAGGGTTCACGATCCGTAGCCGAATACGCCATTGAGTTTCGTACCCTGGCAGCAGAGGTAGGTTGGAATAATGAGGCTCTGGTCGCTGCTTTCTCTCATGGTCTCTCGGATGCCTTGAAGGATGAGGTTGCAGCTAAGGACCTACCAGTGGAGCTCGAGGCTCTTATTTCTTTCCTGATTTTGATTGACACCAGACTCAGGGAGAGACCTTCCTTTAAGGAGCGCCTGCGGAGGCCTCCTAACAGTTTGGCGCCTACTTTTGCTGTCCCACCCGTGCCTCCCTCTCCTCCCACGCCTCCTGGTGTTGACTTGTCTGGGGGTGAACCGATGCAGCTGGGGTTTGCTCGCCTGTCCGAGGGGGAGAGGGTACTCCGGAGACGCGAGGGCCGATGCATGTACTGTGGTCTCGGTGGGCATTTTCGGTTGGCATGTCCGAACCGTCCGGGAAACGCTCGCACCTGAGATCCTGTCGGGGGCAGATCTTGGGTGGAGTCTCCTCGTCCCCGGTTTCCCGTGTTGATAAACCACTGATCACTGTTGTCCTCTCCTGGGTCGGGGGCTCGGTGACGACCCAGGCGTTGGTGGACTCTGGTGCTGGTGGTTTTTTCATTGATAGTGAGTTCGCTGCCGCCAATTCCATTCCTCTACAGGCTCGAGGTTCCCCGCTGGCTCTAGAGGCGATAGACGGCAGACCCCTCCAGCCGTCACACGTGACTCATGAGACCCTTCCAGTGGGGATAGCCATTGGTGTCACTCACAGAGAGTCGGTCTGCTTCCAAGTTATTTCGTCTCCACACTACTCGGTGGTCTTGGGGTACCCCTGGCTCCAGAAGCATAATCCGACTTTCGACTGGAGATCGGCCGAGATCCTCTCATGGTCACCACAGTGTGGGGCTAAGTGCATCCATGGGCCTGTCAAGTTGCTGTGTACTTCCTCGGACTCTCTGTTGCCTCCTGAATACGAGGAGTACCGGGATGTATTCGATAAGGTACGCGCAGTTGCCCTACCTCCGCACCGCCCCTATGATTGTGCCATAGAGTTACAACCTGGTGCCGTTCCTCCTCGCGGCAGGGTCTATCCACTGTCGGTTGCGGAGAATGAGGCCATGGAGGAGTACGTGATGGAGGCGCTGTCCCGTGGTCACATTCGCAAATCCTCGTCCCCGGCAGGGGCTGGATTTTTCTTTGTGAAAAAGAAGGGCGGTGAGTTGAGGCCTTGCATCGATTACAGGGGTCTCAATCGCATCACGATCAAGAACGCTTACCCGATACCCTTGATTTCTGAGCTGTTCGATCGCCTGAAAGGGGCCACGGTCTTTACCAAACTCGACCTGAGGGCGGCATATAACCTGGTAAGGATCAAGGCGGGCGATGAGTGGAAGACCGCGTTTAACACCAGGACCGGTCATTATGAATCCTTGGTTATGCCCTTTGGGTTGTGCAATGCGCCCGCAGTCTTTCAGGAATTCATCAACGATGTTTTCCGTGACCTGTTGCAGCAGTGTGTGGTGGTCTATTTGGATGACATCTTGGTATATTCTGAATCCATGGAGGCCCACATTCTGGATGTCAAACGAGTGTTGCAACGGTTACGAGAGAACAAGCTGTTCGGTAAGCTTGAGAAATGCGAATTTCACCGATCCCAGGTAACCTTCCTAGGTTACATCATTTCTGCTGAGGGGTTCTCCATGGATCCTGAGAAGGTCTCGGCTGTCTTACAGTGGCCCCAGCCCAGTGGTCTTCGTTCCCTGCAGCGCTTTTTGGGCTTCGCCAATTATTATCGGAAGTTCATCAGGGACTTCTCCATGCTGGCCAAGCCTCTCACGGATCTGACCAGGAAGGGCAGTAATTCCCAGGTCTGGCCGCTCGAGGCCATCCGGGCTTTTGAGGCCCTAAAATCCGCCTTTGTGTCAGCTCCGATTCTGTCTCATCCCAACCCTGGGTTGCCCTTTGTCCTCGAGGTGGACGCGTCCGAGACGGGAGTAGGCGCCCTTCTGTCTCAGCGTAGGACACCAGAGGGTCCGCTGCTTCCTTGTGGGTTTTACTCCCGGAAACTGTCACCCGCGGAGTGCAACTATCAGATTGGTGACAGGGAGTTATTGGCCATAGTGCAGGCTCTCAAAGAGTGGAGGCACTTGCTCGAGGGCTCGGTGGTTCCGGTTCTCATCCTGACGGACCACAAGAATCTGACCTACCTTTCTGAGGCCAAGAGATTGACACCACGTCAGGCCAGATGGGCTCTGTTCTTGTCACGTTTTAATTACGTGGTCTCCTACCTACCTGGTTCCAAGAACATCAGGGCGGATGCCTTATCACGGCAGTACTCCGAGCTGTCCAGGGAGGAATCTATACCGACTTCGGTCATACCTCCGAATCAGATCCTGGCCGCCATTCGCACCAGCCTGACCTCTCCCCTTGGTGAGCAGATTTTGGCGGCTCAGTCTGGTGCTCCCTCTGGGACACCCAACGGCAGATGTTTTGTGCCTGAGGAGTTGCGCACTCGGTTGTTGCGAACCTACCATAACTCCAAGACCGCGGGGCATCCTGGTAAGAATCAGCTGTCCTGGGCTGTTTCACGTCTGTTCTGGTGGCCTTCCCTACGTTCCGACATCGCCGCATATGTAGCGGCATGCTCCGTTTGTGCCCAAAGTAAGTCCCCTCGGCACCTTCCGCTGGGCCTGCTGCAACCCATAGCCACCGGGGAGCGCCCATGGTCACACCTGGGGATGGATTTCATTGTGGACCTCCCTGCATCCCGAGGCCATACGGTCATTCTCATGATTGTGGATCGGTTTTCCAAAATGTGCCACTGTGTTCCTCTCAAGAAGTTACCCTCTGCACAAGAGTTGGCCACGATTTTTGCCCGGGAGGTCTTCCGGTTGCACGGTTTGCCCAAGGAGATAGTGTCGGATCGGGGGAGTCAGTTTGTGTCCAGGTTCTGGCGCGCCTTTTGCTCCCAGTTGGGGATTCATCTCTCCTTCTCCTCGGCCTACCACCCTCAGTCCAATGGGGCCGCAGAACGATCCAATCAGGCCTTGTAACAATTCCTTCGTTGCTATGTCTCCGATCACCAGGACAATTGGGTTGACCTCCTGCCTTGGGCTGAGTTTGCCAGGAACACGGCTGTGAACTCTTCCTCTGGGACGTCTCCCTTCATGGCCAATTATGGGTTCCAACCTGCCGTGTTACCGGAGGCATTCTCTCCCCAGGATATTCCGGCTGTGGAGGATCACCTTTCTGCTCTACGTGCTTCTTGGGTACAGATCCAGAGGTCCCTTGAGGTCTCTGCGCAGCGCCAGAAACTCCAGGCTGATCGCAGACGAGCGCCTGCTCCTTCCTACCAGGTCGGAGACCGTGTATGGTTGTCCACTCGCAACCTCAACCTTCGAGTGCCCACTCCCAAGCTGGCTCCTCGCTTTGTTGGTCCCTTCCGAGTGCTTCGCAGGGTAAACCCGGTAGCCTATGCCCTTGCGCTTCCTCCTGGCATGCGGATCTCCAACGTGTTTCATGTCTCCCTGTTGAAGCCACTGGTGTGCAATCGCTTCACTTCCTCGGTTCCTCGGCCTCGTCCGGTCCAAGTGGGCAATCACGAGGAGTATGAGGTGAGCAATATCCTGGACTCACGCCTGGTCCGCGGTCGGGTGCAGTTTTTGGTCCACTGGCGTGGTTATGGCCCTGAGGAGCGTTCCTGGGTTCCCTCCGCAGATGTCCATGCTCCTGCCTTGCTCCGAGCCTTCCACGCACGCTTCCCTCAGAAACCGTTTTTTGCACCGCGGAGGAGGGGCCCTTGAGGGGGAGGTACTGTCATGGTCTTACCTCTCTCCTGTCTCCTTCGTTTGACATGTGCTGGCGGCCATCTTGGTTTCTAGGTCTCTTGTAGCCTCCCACCCTGCGGCTCCTCCTTCCCACTGGGAGGAGCTGGATGCCTGGCTCACATATATAGGAGGTCTGTGACTTCAGTTCCTTGCTTGGTCCTCCTGTGTGCACATGCTTCTAAGACTGCTGCTGCTTCTGGTTCTGATCCTGGCTTCGTCTGACTTCCCTGCTGGTTCCTGATCCTGGCTTCGTCTGACTTCCCTGCTGGTTCCTGATCCTGGCTTCGTCTGACTTCCCTGCTGGTTCCTGATCCTGGCTTCGTCTGACTACCCTTCTGGTTCCTGACCTCTGGTTTCACCATCCGTTGGACTTTTGCTTTACAGCTTGATTTTCAATAAAGCCTTCTTATTTTCACTTATCTCTTGTTGTACGTCTGGTTCATGGTTCCGTAACAGTGACCCTTCACTGGTCTCTGTGTGGGGTGAATTATGCCCCATTGTTGGCATCAGTGAATGAAGTAGTGCCCCAAGGGCTGGATAAGACCAAGCACAGGGCCGCATCTGGCCCCTAGGCTGCAGTTTGGAGACCTCTAATATAGACTATTTAAAGGCTAAGTTCACCATTTGCCACGTTTTACATGTTTCACCCATACTTAGTTCCCCCGATACCTCCCCTGGTGTGACAGCGGGCAGGGATCTTCTCCCCGTACCCGCTGTCACAATTTAAAAAACGGTGTGCCCACGCAGCTGCGTTCATTCACAGTTTTCTGGGAATGAATAAACTACAACTACCGTCAACTACCGCCGTGGTGGCCCTCGTAGTTCATTCACAAGCCCTGTGGCTTTTTGTCATGGATATGCAATAGTCTGGCAGCTTACCTGTTTCCATCTGTCCATTAAGAGGCCTGACTCTGTTCTGGTTACCTTCTTATTTCCTCTACTTCCTGTATGTCCCCACCCAGGCCATCCCAGGAAGTCTATATTAACGGTTGCACTACAGGCCTGCAGTGCTGTTCAACAGTGTTTTTTGCTTAAGTTCCTGTCTGCAGTGTGCTATGATTACCTCCCTGTGTACCGTTTTTGTCTCGTCCCTGACTACTCCTGTTTGCCTGTGCCCTTGACCTTTTGCCTGTCCCTCGTTTACCCTGTCTGCCTGTTGCCCTGACCTCGGCTTACCCATCACTTCTGTTTTTCCTGCTTGCTGCTTCCCCTCTCTCTCTGCGGAGCGTGACCTAGGGGATCCCAGGGGTCGCGACCTGGATCCAGCTGCGGCGAAGGCCATCCTCACCACTAGAGGCTCTGGTGAACACAAAGCTGGGTCTTAGACTCCGCGCCCTGGGTGATCTTGGGTTTACACTTCCTCTCTGATAGCAGCAGTCGGCTATAGGGTTCACTACCCTGAGGTGCATCCCTGACCCCAACGGGGTGCACTTGTCACCTGGCCACAGGTGACGTGACACTTTTAAAGTCCAATGTAGAAAAAAAAAAGTTGAATTTTATTTAGTTTACAACAACAAATAAAGTTGAACTTTTTTATCTATTGGCTACATTGGACTTTAATGGTACCATAACACTTGAAATACAAAAAAAAATTGATTTTCCACTTAAGCCCCGGACCAAAATGCAGGTAAAGGACCAGGCCCCTTTTTGCGATTCGGGACTGAGTCGCTTTAACTCACAATTGCTCGGTCGTACGACGTGGCTCCCAAACAAAATTGGCGTCCTTCTTTTCCCACAAATAGAGCTTTCTTTTGGTGGTATTTGATCACCTCTGCAGTTTTTATTTTTTGCGCTATAAACAAAAAATAGAGCGACAATTTTTTGCTACCGGTATAATAAATATCCCCCAAAAATATATAAAAAAAACATTTTTTTCCTCAGTTTGGGCCGATACGTATTCTTCTACATATTTTTGGTCCAAAAAATCGCAATAAGCGTTTATTGGTTGGTTTGCGCAAAATTTATAGCGTTTACAAAATAGGGGATAGTTTTATTGCATTTTTATTAATTATTATTTTTTTACTACTAATGGCGGCGATCAGCATTTTTTTTTTCGTGACTGCGACATTATGGCGGACACTTCGTACAATTTTGACACATTATTGGAACCATTGTAATTTTCACAGCAAAAAATGCATTTAAAATGCATTCTTTATTGTGGAAATGACAGTTGCAGTTTGGGAATTAACCACGGGGGGCGCTGAAGGGGTTATGTTTCACCTAGTGTGTGTTTACAACTGTAGGGGGGTGTGGCTGTAGGAGTGACGTCATCGATTGTGTCTCCCTATAAAGAGGGTGACACGATTGATGCAGCCGCCACAGTGAAGCACGGGGAAGCCGTGTTTACACGCGGCTCTCCTCATTCTTCAATTCCCGGGGACCAATCGCGGGACCCCAGCGGTGATCGGGTCTCGCGGTCCCGGAGCTTCGGACTGAGTCGTGGGCGTGCGCCATGGGCACGCGCCCACGCCCACGGCTGGGTAGATGTAAAGGACGTACCGGTATATCCATCTGCCCAGCCGTGCCATTCTGCCATATCGTCGTGCGGCGGTCGTTAAGTGGTTAAAAAAAGTTCAATTTTATTTAGTTTACAACATTTGTTGTTGTAAACTAAATAAAATTTACCTTTTTTTTCCCTATTTTTTCTATCTAGCTTTGAGGGTGCAGATGGAGGGTTGGGGGTCTCATTGGGATGAAGAAGGGAGTTCCAGTGAAAGGAAGAAGCATGAGAGAAGATATAGAGATAAAAAAACTTTAATACATGAAAAGTTATAAATTAAAGTACATTTTACAGGGTTTGGTTGAATAAACAGACAGATTTTGTATGTTAACCCAAAAAAAAATCTTAAAAAAAAACATTCAAACAAGGTAAATTATAAATGAAAAGCAAACCCCCGGCTGCCACCTCTCAGTGATGGGTTGTAGACATCTCGTGTACACAGCTCACCACGAATAAAAATACAAAATTACAGGCTCGTGAATGTGGTTAAATCTGAATTTATCTGTAACGTCGTCCCGCGCTAACCTTCGCGCTCTGCGGATGTCCGTGGCACCGCGCCGCCCTTTTAAATCCGTACAAAATGGTAATTGAGCTCCATTTCCCGACTCATCAGGCGAGGAGTGAAGGCGGCTTAATTGGAGATATCTGAATGGTTCATTGATGCCCTGAAATGTTCTTGTTTTCGCAGTTTATAGTTACGCCAGGGGGGGCCCACAGACTGGCAGCTCCCAGCGTTGGTTTTCGCCAGGGTGACCAATGTCCACACAGGAGACCAGATTGTGTGACCACAGGACCCCACCGCAGGTGACAGGAACCCAGCCACCTTCTGGGCCGAAAAAACAAGGGAAAACATTGGCAATTTATTTATTTTTTTGCTTCCCACATTTCTCTATTTAGTGAGGATGTTACATTTCATTCATCCCCCTGGAATGATAAATGGACGCATTTATTGGGCGGGGAAGGATTCCGGTAAAGAGAATACAAAATACAATCTGTAGACTGGAAGTGATATAACGTTAGAAAGAAGGAGAAGGGACAGAATGGTGTTCCCAGAAGCTACTGGGCTCACAAACAATAACCAACGAGCCGCTAGTGGCCAAATAGCTTAGCTAAAACGATGGTAAAGCGCCGCTTTTTAGCGCCGCTTTACCGATAACGCGGCAGTGTGAAATAGCTCTTGAGATAATTCAGCTTCACTCTATGCCCATATAAATATAGTCTAGAGAATGTACAGACCCCCCTTCAGAACAGATGGACCCCCCCCCCTTCAGCACAGACCTGTCCATTCAGCACAGATGGACCCCCCCTTCAGCACAGACCCCTCCATTCTGCACAGACCCCTTCATTCAGCACAGATGGACCCCTCCTTCAGCACAGACCCCCCCCCCCATTCCACACAGACCCCTCTTTCAGCACAGACCCCTCTTTCAGCACAGACCCCCCTTCAGCACAGACGGACCCCCTTTAAGCACAGAACCCCCCCCCCTTCAGCACAGATGGACCCCCCCCTTCAGCACATACCCCCCTCAGTACAGACCCCCCCTTCAGCACAGATGGACCCCCCCATTCAGCACAAACCCCCCCTTGAGCACAGACAGACCCCTCTCCCCCATCTCATTCAGTACCTCAGATCAGCCATCAGCGCGGCACAGGCACAGCAGGTGGGGGAGGCGGCTTCACTCTGCTCGCTGTGCCCGGGATCCGACCCTTCTCGATTTTTCCAGGGGGGGTCAATTGCCCCCCCTTGCCCTATGGAGCAGACGCCCATGGACGCCTGCCTTTACACGCACATGAACTTTAATGGCATCCCAGTCTTAGTCTGTTGGGTTCAGTATTGAGTTGGCCCCGCCCTCTGCAGCTATAACAGCTTCAACTCTTCTGGGAAGGTCGTCCACAAGGTTTAGGAGTGTAGCCTCGTACACACGCACGGTTTTCTCGGCAAGAAAGCTGCTGGGAGAGCTTTTAGCCTCGTACACACGCTCGGTTTACTCGGCAAGAACCAGCAAGAAAACTGCTGCCAGAGCTTTCTTGCCGAGTATACCGAGCGTGTGTACGAGGCTTTCAGGTTTCTCGACAAGAAAACTGCCCAGAATCTAGACGAGAAAAATAGAGAACATGTTCTCTATTTTTCTCGTCCTGAGATTCTCTGCAGTTTTCTTGCCGAGAAACCCGATAGTGTGTATACTTACCTGGTCGCCGTGGAAACCCGCGCATGCTCGAAATGACTTTGACGCATGCGCGGTAGCTTCCTAGGCATAGGTAGGGTGCAGCAAGATGGCGGCGACGGCATCGAATGTGACGAGCGCAAGCTCGTCGTACGCGATGACGTCACCGCGTTGTTTCCTTTCAAGAGGAGTGTCTGTACATTCAGGCGGCAAGAGATTCTTGCCAAGAATCTCGTCGGGAAAAACAAATTTTTTTTCCTGACGAGATTCTTGCCCGTGTGTACAGGGCTTTTTGCCGAGAAAACTGTGCGTGTGTATGGTTTCTCGTCGGGAAAACTGCCGGGAATCTCGACGAGAAAAATAGAGAACCGAGCGTGTGTACATGTTTACCTGTCCCCGGTAAGCCCGTGCATGCTCGATGAGACTCCGACGCAGTAGCTTACAAAGGGCAGCATAGGGTGTAGCAAGATGGCGGCGACGGCATCGAATGTGATGAGCGCCTTATTTACGGAGGTGTTTTTGCCCTGCGCCCCCTTAAATTTACTGCGCTACCCGCGATTCACGGAGCAGTAGCTCCGTAAATTGCGTGTGCGCTGTGTAAACTTGCCCTGCGTAAGGGCGCCTAATGTAAATGATCCCGTAGGGGGCGGGAATCATTTAAATTAGGCGCGCTCCCGCGCCGAGCGTAGAGCGCATGCTCCGTCGGGAAACTTTCCCGACGTGCATTGCGGCAAATGACGTCGCAAGGACGTCATTTGCTTCAAAGTGAACGTGAATGGCGTCCAGCGCCATTCACGAATCACTTACGCAAATTACGTAAAATTCGAACGTCGCGACGCGGGAACGACGGGTATACTTTAGCATTGGCTGCCCCTGCAGCGCAACATTGTGAATCGGTGTTAGTATGCAATTTGCATACTATACGCTGACCACAATGGGAACGCCCCCTAGCGGTCATCGCAAGAATGCAGCCTAGATATGCGTGGCATAAGAGCCTTATGCCACGCAGATTTTAGGCTGCAGTCTGCGTTGCGATGTTCCTGAATCAGGAGCATTCGTAACGCCGGGGCAAGTAAGCAATTGCGCTGTGTAACCTATGGTTACACAGGCGCAATTGCTACTTGAATCTGGGCCAGTATTTTTTACTTTTTGCTATAATAAATATCCCCCCAAAAAAATATTTTTTCCCCCTCAGTTTAGGGCGAAACGTATTCTTCTACATATTTTTGTTAAAAAAAAAAAAAACAACGCAATAAGCGTTTATTGATTGGTTTGCGCAAAAGTTATAGCGTCTACAAAATAAGGGATAGTTTTATGGCATTTTTATTAATCATTTTTTTTTACTAGTAATGGCGGCGATCAGCAATTTTTATCATGACTACGACATTATGGAGGACACATCGGACACTTTTGGCTCTGTTTTGGGACCATTCAAATTTACACAGCAATCAGTGCTATAAAAATGCATTGATTACTGTGTAAATGTGACCGGCAGTAAAGGGGTTAACCAGTAGGGGCGCTGAAGGGGTTAAGTGTGTCCTAGGGAGTGATTCTAACTGTAGGGGGATGGGATACGTGTGACACAACACTGATCACCGCTCCCGATCACAGGATCCTGTCACTAGGAAGAACAGGGAAATGCCTTGTTTACATCAGCATTTCCCCGTTCTTCTTCTTCATGAGACGATCGCGGGACTCCCGGCGGACATCAAATCTGCGGGACCCGTGGTCAAATTCACAGAGATCACGGCGGGGGGCACGTGCGAGCCCACAATGCCGCTTCTTAAAGGGGACGTACCTGTATGGCCGTATGCCCAGGGGCGTCGTTAGGGCGTGGCTTGGGGGGCTGGAGCCCCGAATGGGTCCCCAAAAAGCCCAGAGTCTATGCAGCATTCCATTTACATTGTTAGCCCCGAGCGTCTGGGAGTCGGGACCAATCTGATGCCGAAAGTAGGCGAGTGCGGCAGAGTGCCGCCGGCGCAGAGTACGGCCGAGTGCCATAGATAGCAGGCCCCGCCTTCTGGAGCCTGCAGCGCCAATGTCGAGATGCGGGACGTGTGACGTCCATCATAGGCGCTGCAGGCTCCACGGCGGGAATTACAATTCGGCCGCCGCACCACATCCCCGCTCAGGCAGGTGGCTCTCGTCTCGTCTTCTCCTCGGCTCCTCTCTGACGACGAGTGAGTGAGACTGACTGCCAGTGCCTGCTGTGACCGCACACCAAGGCTGAGGCTGAGCTAAGGTAGGTCAGTGTGTGGAGCTGTTACTGATCTTTTTTTAATTGATATTACTTGTAAAAGCTCTTCATATAGATTCACATTGAACCTATATGAAGAGCTTTTACAAGTAATATTTAAAAAAAGTCACCTGTTCTGTTCACCAGTCTGTTCTTGGAAAAGTCATATGTAGGTCAGGTCAGTGGGTCAGGTCAGTGGGTCAGGTCAGTGTATGTAGGTCAGGTCAGTGGGTCAGGTCAGTGTATGCAGGTCAGGTCAGTGTATGTAGGAAAGGTCAGTGTATGTAGGACAGGTCAGTGGGTCAGGTCAGTGTATGTAGGACAAGTCAGTGGGTCGGGTCAGTGGGTCAGGTCAGTGTATGTAGGACAAGTCAGTGGGTCGGGTCAGTGGGTCAGGTCAGTGTATGTAGGTCAGGTCAGGTCAGGTCAGTGTATGTAGGTCAGGTCAGTGGGTCAGGTCAGTGTATGTAGGACAAGTCAGTGGGTCGGGTCAGTGGGTCAGGTCAGTGTATGTAGGACAAGTCAGTGGGTCGGGTCAGTGGGTCAGGTCAGTGTATGTAGGTCAGGTCAGGTCAGGTCAGTGTATGTAGGTCAGGTCAGTAGGTCAGGTCATTGTATGTCGGACAGGTCAGTGTATGCAGGTCAGGTCAGTGTATGTAGGACAGGTCAGTGTATGCAGGTCAGGTCAGTGGGTCAGGTCAGTGTATGCAGGTCAGTGCATGCAGGACAGGTCAGTGTATGCAGGTCAGGTCAGTGTATGTAGGAAAGGTCAGTGTATGTAGGACAGGTCAGTGGGTCAGGTCAGTGTATGTAGGACAGGTCAGTGTATGCAGGTCAGTGCATGCAGGACAGGTCAGTGTATGTAGGTTATGTCAGTGTGTGTGCACACATACACACATAAACACACACGTAGGTCAGGGTATGTGTGTCAGGTAGGTCACCCTGTGCCACTCCACCGACCGCGCCCCCCCCCCTGGAGCCGGCTTGGCTTCAGGCTGAAGCCCCTGGTCTTTTTGGCACCTAGCAACGCCCCTGCATATGCCTGTCCGTGCCATTCTGCCGACGTATATCGTCGTGCGCTGGTCGGCAAGCGAAATTTCATTTCTCAGCGTTCATGGTGCCATATAATATTATATCCAGACAAGTCCTTCTCCAGGGATATTCTGTAGAAATCACATTTCCTACAAGATCATTTGGGGCATTTGTCCCCGTCACCATCCCCCCCTCTGGAGAGTTATTATCATTCAGTGGAAAGTGGACTGCACCTGTTTCCTTATTTGTTCTTCAATCACTCACTGTATATATATTGAGTAATATGTACATCCTCAGTAGAATTGCTGGCAAGGACGCCCAATTACATAAATGACTTAGCTTGGCAGAAAACTCTAAGGCCCCATACACACGAGAGGATTTATCCGCGGATACGGTCCAGCGGACCGTATCCGCAGATAAATCCTCTCGAGGATTTGCGCGGATTTCCATGCGATGGAGTGTACTCACCATCGAATCGAAATCCGCGCCGAAATCCTCTGGCGATGACGTGTCGCGCCGTCGCCGCGATTATGACGCGGCGACGTGCGCGACGCTGTCATATAAGGAATTCCATGCATGCGTCGAATCATTACGACGCATGCGGGGGATCCCTTTGGACGGATGGATCCGGTGAGTCTGTACAGACCAGCGGATCCATCCGTTGGGATGGATTCCAGCAGATAGATTTGTTGAGCATGTCAGCGAATATTTATCCGCTGGAAATCCATCCCAGGGGATAAATATCCGCGGAAACAGATCTGCTGGAGTGTACACACCATAGGATCTATCCGCTGAAACCCATTCGCTGGGATTTTTCAGAGGATGGATTCTATCGTGTGTATGGGGCCTAAGTGTTAAAAATAAAGTGACCCCCCCGGATCATTACCTGGTGGATATATCGCCTAAATGATCTTGGTGAGAGGTGGATTTAACCACTTGACGTCCAGAGGACGTCATATGACGTCCTGGGCTTTGTGGTGATATATCTGAATGACGGGTGCAGCTACAGGCATCATTCAGATATCGGCAGGGGCGGACTGACCATTCGAGCACTCGGGCACTGCCCGAGGGTCCCATGCCACTAGGGGGCCCCATCAGGGTGTATGTGTATACTGTGTGTGTATACTGTGTGTCTGTGTGTGTATACTGTGTATGTATACTGCCTGGGGGCCCCATAATCTCCTATTGCCCAGGGGCCCCATGAGGTGTCAGTCCGCCCCTGGATATCGGCATTTTCAGCCGGCGATTCCCTACACAAAAGTAACGATCATATCGGCTGTTCCGCCGCTTGATCGTTCCTACGGGCGGCGAAAAGGGGACATCCCCCCCTCCCGCTGCCCTCCGGTGCTTCTGCCGACTCACCTGTGCAATCGGCGAGTCGGAGAACGGATCCGCTGGCCCCGGATGGTGATCACAGAGATTTCCGGTGGACCAGATGGCCGCCAGTGTCTCTATGATCGTCGGAGGCCGGGCACGATGTTATGACGTCACTCCCAGCCTCTGTATTCAAAAAAACGGCTGTGAAGCGGTGATCGTTTTTTGTTGTTGTTTTTTTAGCCTTCCCAGCTTAGAGGTGACATGTGGGGTCTTATTGACCTCTTATGTCACTGTAAAGAGGACCTGTCATGCTTATTCCTATTACAAGGGATGTGTACATTCCTTGTAATAGGAATAAAAGCGATTAAATTTTTTTAAAAAATAAGTAAAATTAGCAATAAAAATATATATACAGTATATATTTTTTTAAAGTGCCCCTGTCCCCGTGTGCTCGCATGCAGAAGCAAGCGCATACGTAAGTCCCGCCCACATATGAAAACGGTGTTCAAACCACACATGTGAGGTGTCGCCGTGAATGTTAGAGCGAGAGCAATAATTCTAGCACTAGACCTCCTCTGTAACTAAAAACATGGAACCAGTAATAAAAAAATGTAAAGCGTCGCCTATGGAGATTTTTAAGTACCGAAGTTTGGGCGTCATTCCACGAGCGTGTGCAATTTTGAAGCCTGACATGTTAGGTATCTATTTACTCGGCGTAACTTCATCTTTCACATTATACAAAAAGATTGGGCTAACTTTACTGTTTTTTTGTTTTTTTTAAAGCATGAAACAGTTTTTTTTTTAAACGCGTTTGAAAAATTGCTGCGCGAATACTGTGCGAGATAAAAAGTTGCAATGACTGCCATTGTATTCTCTAGGGTCTCTGTTTGGGGGTTCCATGTCACTTTCTAGCAAAAAATAGCAAAAAAAAAAAAATGATGATTTTTACATGTAGAAACAATTAGCTGGATTCACAAAGAGTTACGCCGGCATATCAGTAGATACGCCGTCGTAACTCGGAATCTAAGCCGTCGTAAGTTTAAGTGTATGCTCAAACTGAGAAACACTTAAACCTATCTAAGATACGATGGCCTGCGCCGTCGTATCTTAGCTGTCTACTTCCGCCGGCTGCTAGGGGCGTGAACGCTGATTTACGCCTAGAATGCGTAAATCAGCGAGATACGCCGATTCACGAACGTACGCTTGCCCGTCGCAGTAAAGATATGCCGTTTACGTAAGGCGAATCCCGGCGTAAAGTTAGTCGAACAAACAGCTGGCCTAGCCAATGTTAAGTATGGCCGTCGTTACCACGTCGAAATTTGAAAAATTTACGTTGTTTGCGTAAGTCATCCGTGAATGGGGCTGGACGTAATTTACGTTCACGTCGAAACCAATACGTCCTTGCGGTGTACTTTGGAGCAATGCACACTGGGATATGTCCACGGACAACGCATGCGCCGTTCGTAGAAAAACGTCAATCACGTCGGGTCACGAGTAATTTACATAAAACTTGCCCCCTCATCCTCATTTGAATTAGGCGCGCTTACTACCGGCCCATTGATGCTACGCCGCCATAACTTAGGAGGCAAGTGCTTTGTGAATACAGCACTTGCCTCTTGACTTACGGCGGCGTAGCGTATATGCGATACGCTACGCCGCCTCAAAAGTAAGCCGCCCTACCTGAATCCAGCTAAAAGTGTCAGAATTGGCCTGGGCCTAAAGTGGTTAAAAGAATATCCTTGCAGATGGAATTGTTTTGGATTTATCATTTCCACACCTTAGAAACCTTAGGGACTAAATAGTGATTTCGATATCCAGCTATTTCTTTGTTAGTAAAGAATGTGGTCGGGATGTGGACTTGTATTATGTCTGCCAGTATCTGCAATCATATGTTCCCCCATAATAAGAGATCAATGAAAGGGGCAATAATACTACAGAAACGGAAGAGATTTATCTCATATCTGATTGGAGACCAAAGTGACGAGAGGGTTTTCCCTACACCTCTAGTCCAAAGACCCCTGGCATGGTGACAGGAGATGAAAGGGCAAATATGGCATTGGTGCCAATGGTTCAGCCTATAGGTGCTCACTTTGGAAGATGACTCGGTGAAGAGGTGCTCAAGCAGCCTGCAGCCAAGATCTTCAAGGAGCTGGGTTACGATAGTACCGAGGAGCAGACTGGAATAGCAGTTGTCAGGAACAACGGAACCCACAGCAGACCAGCAAGTCCAAGACAGAGGAGGGTCAGCAACAAGGAAGACAGTTGGCAGGCCGGATGGGAGACAGAATTGTGGTCAGGAGGCAGGCCAAGGTCACACCAGTCTGCCATTATTTTTTCATTTTGGAATCCAAACTAGACCCAAGGGCCCGATATGGACCTGGGAGGGGAGGACCCCACAGCATTTTTTTTATTTTCACGTTTTTGTTTTTTTGCCAGCAATTCTTTTTTTTTTACACATTCAGCTGTCAGTGGTTAAACCTGCTGACAGCTGTTGACTCATTGGTTGTTAACCACTTCAGCCCCGGACCATTTTGCTGGTCAATGACCGGGTCACTTTTTACGATTCGGCACTGCGTCGCTTTAACTGACAATTGCGCGGTCGTGCGACGTGGCTCCCAAACAAAATTGGCGTCCTTTTTTTCCCACAAATAGAGCTTTCTTTTGGTGGTATTTGATCACCTCTGCAGTTTTTTTTTTTTTGCACTATAAACAAAAATAGAGCGACAATTTTGAAAAAAAATAATATTTTTACATTTTGCTATAATAAATATCCCCCAAAAATATATAAAAAAGCATTTTTTTTCCTCAGTTTAGGCCGATACGTATTCTTCTACATATTTTTCGTAAAAAAATCGCAATAAGCGTATATTGATTGGTTTGCGCAAAAGTTATAGCGTCTACAAAATAGGGGATAGTTTTATGGCATTTGTATTAATATTTTTTTTTTTACTAGTAATGGCGTCGATCAGCGATTTTTATCTGTACTGCGACATTATGGCGGACACATCGGACACTTTTGACACATTTTTGGGACCATTGGCCTTTTTATAGCGATCAGTGCTATAAAAATGCATTGATTACTGTAAAAATTTCACTGGCAGGGAAGGAGTTAACACTAGGGGGCGGGGAAGGGGTTAGGTATGTTCCCTGGGTGTGTTCTAACTGTAGGGGGGGGGGGGTGGGACTGACATGGGGAAATGACAGATTGTTGTTCATACATTGTATGAACAGATGATCAGTAATTTCTCCCCCTGACAGGACCGGGAGCTGTGTGTTTACACACACACAGCTCCCGGTCCTCGCTCTGTAACGAGCGATTGCGGGTGTCCGCCCCTAATTACTGGAACGCGAAATGACGTATAGCTATGTGATTTCGCGCAGCTGAGCCGACCTGCCACCGTATAACTGCGGTGGGTGGTTGGCTAGTGGTTAAGGATGTGGCGACCAGCTTCCGACCCCCCTCCTTAGCAATCAGTTATATACAGTGAATGTACAGCTAAAAAAAAAATAACACAAATGTCTGCACACCGCGTTCTTTACTAACGTTATCTCCACAAAGTAATGGCTGACTTTTAATACCGATATTTAGGCCCTTGGGGTTTAAAGTGTCCAAATCATATATCCAGAATAATCCTTCTCCTGAGATATTCTGTAGAAATCACATTTCCTACAAGATCATTTGGGGCATTTGTCCCCGTCACCATCCCCCACCCCCCCTCTGGAGAGTTATTATAATTCAGTGGAAAGTGGGCTGCATCTGTTTCCTTATTTGTTCTTCTATCACTCACTGTATATATATTGAGTAATATGTACTTGGAGGGATCGTTTCCCTCCCCCTCCCATAGAATTGTTGGCAAGGATACCCAATTACATAAATATCTCTCGTAGTTTGGCAGAAAACTCTCTCGGTGTCGAAAACAAAGTGGCCCTTCGAAGTATTACTTTGGGGATATATGGACTAAATGATCTTGGTGAAAGGTGGATTTAACAGAATATCCTTGCAGAAGGAATCGTTCTGGATATACAGTGCTGGGACAAGGTCATTTGGTGCCCATAATAAAGATGGCAAACTGCGCCCCCCCCCCCCCCGTTTTTAAGAAAGAATCAATGTCCCCATCAGAGTGTCTCTTTACATCAGGGGTCTTCATTACAGTGCCCCTTTACCTCAGGGGTCCCCTTTAGAGTGCCCCTTCACACAGGGCTGGACTGGGACAAAAATTTGGCCCTGGACTTCATCCAGACTGGCCCACTTTAATTCAATAAAATGCTGACCCCCCCCCCCCCAAAAAAAAAAAATCACGCCCACCAAAAGGCCCCTACATCCATTATTGTATATCATGAGAGGGTGATAGAGAGGGGAATGAGAGAGAGAGGAAGGGTTGAGGGAAAGGGGGTGAAAGGGGGTGGGTGAGAGAGGGGGTGAGTGTATAACAGAGGAGGGGGCTGAGAGACAGTGGGGGCTGAGAGACAGAGGAGGGGGCTGAGAGACAGAGGAGGGATCTGAAAGACTGAAGAGGGGTCTGAGAGACAGAGGGGGGCCTGAGAGACAGAGGAGGGGACTGAGAGACAGAGGAGGGGGCTGAGAGACAGAGGAGGGGGCTGAAAGGGGGGACTGAGAGACAGAGAGGGGTCTGAGAGACAGAGGAGGGGGCTGAGAGACAAAGGAGGGGTCTGAGAGACAGAGGGGGGTCTGAGAGATAGAGGGGGGCTGAGAGACACTGGGACTAGAGGGTGATAGAGAGGGGAATGAGAGAGAGAGGAAGGGTTGAGGGAAAGGGGGTGAAAGGGGGTGGGTGAGAGAGGGGGTGAGTGTATAACAGAGGAGGGGGCTGAGAGACAGAGGGGGCTGAGAGATAGAGGAGGGGGCTGAGAGACAGAGGAGGGATCTGAAAGACTGAAGAGGGGTCTGAGAGACAGAGGGGGGTCTGAGAGACAGAGGAGGGGGCTGAGAGACATAGGAGGGGTCTGAGAGACAGAGGAGGGTCTGAGAGATAGAGGGGGGCTGAGAGACAGAGGAGTGGGCTGAAAGAGGGGGGGCTGAGAGACACTGGGACTGAGACAGAGGGGGGTTTGAGAGACAGATGGGGGTCTGAGAGACAGAGGAGGGCTGACAGACAGGGGGGGGTCTCCGTTTTTTTAAACAGCCCACTGTGCAATCGGCCCACCGGGAAACTCCTGGTAGTCCCGATGGCCAGTCCATCCCTGCCTTCACATCAGGTGTCCCCATCAGAGTGCCCCTTTACCTCAGGGGTCCCCTTTTGAGTGAACCTTCACATCAGGTGTCCCCATCAGAGTGTCCTCTTAGATCAGGTGTCCCCATCAGAGTGCCCCTTTACATTAGGTATTCCTGTTAGCGTGCCCCCTTACATCAGGTGTCCCCATCACTTCAGGTATCCCCGTCAGAGTTCCCCCTTAACAATATGTGCCCATCAGCGTACCCCCCACGGACATAATGTGTGCCCATCAGTGTGTCCCCTTAAAATAAAATGTGCCCATCAGCATGACCCTTATTTTATGTTAGGGGGCACTCTGATGGGTACATTTTACATTAAGGGGCTATGCTGATGGACACATTTTGTTGTGCCATTCACCGTGCCACTTTACATAAAATGTGCCCATCGCCCTGCCCAGGGCATCCGTCCCTTCTGCCCACCCCTTGTATCGGCTCTGTGGATATATCATCACCTTAGGGACTCAGGGCCAGATTCACAGAAGAGATATGATGGCGTATCTCCTGATACGCCGTCGTATCTCTGTGATCCGCCCGTCGTAACTATGCGACTGATTCATAGAATCAGTTACGCATAGATAGCCATAAGATCCGACAGGTGTAATTGACTTACACCGTTGGATCTTAGAATGCAATTCTAGGCCGGCCCCTAGGTGGTGATTCCATTGCGGTCGGCGTAGAATATGCAAATGACTAGTTACGGCGATCCACGAAGATCCGCGCGTTCGTCGCAATCCCGTACGTCGTCGCTAGTCGTTTTTACCCGTCGCAAAGTTACACCTGCTTTAACATGGCTTATCTTTAGATCAGCCATGTTAAAGTATGGTCGTCGTTCCCGCGTCGAATTTCGAATTATTTTTTTATGCGTAAGACGTCCGGGAATACGAAACGCCGTAACGCACGTCGCAAAAAAAACGTCGGGGCGCCATAATTTCGCACAATGCACCGCGGGAAATTTCCTAACGGAGCATGCGCAGAACGTTCGGCACGGGAACGCGCCTAATTTAAATGGTTCCCGCCCCATTTGAATTAGGCGGGCTTGCGCCGAGCGCATTTACGTTACACCGCCGCAAGTTTACAGGTAAGAGCTTTGTGAATCAGGCACTTACGCTGTAAACCTGCGTGGGTGTAACGTAAATGGGATACGTTACGCCGCCGCGGAGTAACGTAAGTGTCTGTGAATCTGGCCCTCAATTCCGATTTAAAAAATCCAGCGATATCTTTGTTGGGATGTTAGTAAAGAATGTGGTCGGGATGTGGACTTGTATTATGTCTGCCAGTATCTGCAATCATATGTTCCCCCATAATAAGAGATCAATGAAAGGGGCAATAATACTACAGAAACGGAAGATATTTATCTCATACCTGATTGGAGACCAAAGTGACAAAAGGGTTTCCCTTACACCTCTAGTCCAGAGACCCCCGGCATGGTGACAGGAGATGAAAGGGCAAATATGGCATTGGTGCCAATGGTTCAGGACATAGGTGCTCACTTTGGAAGATGACTCGGTGAAGAGGTGCTCAAGCAGACTGCAGGCAAGATCTTCAAGGACCAGGGTCAGGGTAGCACCAAGGAGCAGACTGGAATAGCAGTTGGCAAGAACACTGGAACCAACAGAAGACCAGCAAGTCCAAGGCAGAGGAGGGTCAGCAACAAGGAAGACAGTTGGCAAGCCGGATGGGAGACAGAATTGTGGTCGGGAGGCAGGCCAAGGTCACACCAGGAAACCAGCAGAATCATGGTGAGAAGGCAGGATGAAGTCAGTAGTCACACAAGAAAACTAGCAGAATCATGGTCAGAATGCTAGCCAAAGTGAGACCATGAAATAAGCAGAATTGTATTCAGAGAGCCAAGGTCACACCATGAAATCAGTAGAATCATGGTCAGAAGGAAAGCCAAGGTCACACCAGGAAATCAGTAGAATCATGGTCAGAAGGAAAGCCAAGGTCACACCATGAAATCAGTAGAATCATGGTCAGAAGGAAAGCCAAGGTCACACCATGAAATCAGCAGAATCATGGTCAGAAGGAAAGCCAAGGTCACACCAGGAAATCAGCAGAATCATGGTCAGAAGGAAAGCCAAGGTCACACCAGGAAATCAGCAGACTCATGGTCAGAAGGAAAGCCAAGGTCACACCATGAAATCAGTAGAATCATGGTCAGAAGGAAAGCCAAGGTCACACCATGAAATCAGCAGAATCATGGTCAGAAGGAAAGCCAAGGTCACACCAGGAAATCAGCAGAATCATGGTCAGAAGGAAAGCCAAGGTCACACCATGAAATCAGCAGAAAAAAAAGGTCAGAAGGAAAGCCATGGTCAGACCATGAAATCAGTAGAATCATGGTCAGATGGAAAGCCAAGGTCACACCAGGAAATCAGCAGAATCACAGTCAGCAGGCAACCAATAGTCACACCAGGAAACCATCAGAATTATGGTAAGAAGTCAAGCCAAGGTCACACCATAAAATCAGCAGGATCACAGTCAGGAGGCAGGCCAGTTTCATATCGTAGGAAATCAACAGAATAGTGGTCAGGAGGCAAGCCAAGGTCACACCAGGAAACCAGCAGAATTATGATCAGAAGGCAAACAAATGCCATGCCAGGAAATCATTTCATTTCCCAGAGCCGTCATCTCCTGGAGCCATCATCTCCTGGAGCCATCATCTCCTGGAGCCGTCACCTCCCAGAGTTGTCATCTCCCGGAACCATCATCTCCTGGAACCGTCATCTCCCGGAACTGTCATCTCCCAGAGCCGTCATCTCCCGGAACCATCATCTCCCGGAACCATCATCTCCTGGAACCATCATCTCCCTGAACCATCATCTCCCTGAACCATCATCTCATGAAACCATCATCTCCCGGAACCGCCATCTCATGAAACCATCATCTCCCGGAACCGTCATCTCCCGGAACCATCATCTCCCGGAACCATCATCTCCCGGAACCATCATCTCCTGGAACCATCATCTACCGAAACCGTCATCTCCCGGAACCGCCATCTCATGAAACCATCATCTCCCGGAACCATCATCTCCTGGAACCGTCATCTCCCGAAACCGTCATCTCCCGGAACCGCCATCTCATGAAACCATCATCTCCTGGAACCATCATCTCCCGGAGCCGTCATCTCCCAGAACCGCCATCTAATAAAACCATCATCTCCCGGAACCATCATCTCCAGGAACCGCCATCTCCTGGAACCATCATCTCCCGGAACCGCCATCTCATGAAACCATCATCTCCCGGAGCCGTCATCTCCCAGAATCGCCATCTCCCGGAACCATCATCTCCCTGAACCGTATTCTCCCAGAACCATCATCTCCCAGAACCATCATCTCCAGGAACCGCCATCTCCCGGAACCATCATCTCCCGGAACCGCCATCTCATGAAACCATCGTCTCCCGGAGCCGTCATCTCCCAGAACCATCATCTCCCAGAACCATCATCTCCCGGAACCGTCATCTCCCGGAACCGTAATCTCCCAGAACCATCATCTCCCAGAACCATCATCTCCCGGAACCATCATCTCCCGGAACCGTCATCTCCCGGAACCGTAATCTCCCAGAACCATCATCTCCCAGAACCAACATCTCCCGGAACCATCATCTCATGAAACCATCATCTCCCGGAACCGTCATCTCCCGGAACCGTAATCTCCCAGAACCATCATCTCCCAGAACCATCATCTCCCAGAACCATCATCTCCCGGAACCATCATCTCATGAAACCATCATCTAACGGAACAGTCATTTCCTGGAACCATCATCTCCCGAAACCGTCATCTCCCGGAACCGCCATCTCATGAAACCATCATCTCCTGGAACCATCATCTCCCGAAACCGTCATCTCCCGGAACCGCCATCTCATGAAACCATCATCTCCTGGAACCATCATCTCCCGGAGCCGTCATCTCCCAGAATCGCCATCTCCCGGAACCATCATCTCCCTGAACCGTATTCTCCCAGAACCATCATCTCCCAGAACCATCATCTCCAGGAACCGCCATCTCCCGGAACCATCATCTCCCGGAACCGCCATCTCATGAAACCATCGTCTCCCGGAGCCGTCATCTCCCAGAACCATCATCTCCCAGAACCATCATCTCCCGGAACCGTCATCTCCCGGAACCGTAATCTCCCAGAACCATCATCTCCCAGAACCATCATCTCCCGGAACCATCATCTCCCGGAACCGTCATCTCCCGGAACCGTAATCTCCCAGAACCATCATCTCCCAGAACCAACATCTCCCGGAACCATCATCTCATGAAACCATCATCTCCCGGAACCGTCATCTCCCGGAACCGTAATCTCCCAGAACCATCATCTCCCAGAACCATCATCTCCCAGAACCATCATCTCCCGGAACCATCATCTCATGAAACCATCATCTAACGGAACAGTCATTTCCTGGAACCATCATCTCCCGAAACCGTCATCTCCCGGAACCGCCATCTCATGAAACCATCATCTCCTGGAACCATCATCTCCCGAAACCGTCATCTCCCGGAACCGCCATCTCATGAAACCATCATCTCCTGGAACCATCATCTCCCGGAGCCGTCATCTCCCAGAACCGCCATCTAATAAAACCATCATCTCCCGGAACCATCATCTCCAGGAACCGCCATCTCCTGGAACCATCATCTCCCGGAACCGCCATCTCATGAAACCATCATCTCCCGGAGCCGTCATCTCCCAGAATCGCCATCTCCCGGAACCATCATCTCCCTGAACCGTATTCTCCCAGAACCATCATCTCCCAGAACCATCATCTCCCAGAACCATCATCTCCCGGAACCATCATCTCATGAAACCATCATCTAACGGAACCATCATCTCCCTGAACCGTAATCTCCCAGAACCATCATCTCCCAGAACCATCATCTCCCAGAACCATCATCTCCCGGAACCATCATCTCATGAAACCATCATCTAACGGAACCGTCATTTCCTGGAACCATCATCTCCCGAAACCGTCATCTCCCGGAACCGCCATCTCATGAAACCATCATCTCCTGGAACCATCATCTCCCGAAACCGTCATCTCCCGGAACCGCCATCTCATGAAACCATCATCTCCTGGAACCATCATCTCCCGGAGCCGTCATCTCCCAGAACCGCCATCTAATAAAACCATCATCTCCCGGAACCATCATCTCCAGGAACCGCCATCTCCTGGAACCATCATCTCCCGGAACCGCCATCTCATGAAACCATCATCTCCCGGAGCCGTCATCTCCCAGAATCGCCATCTCCCGGAACCATCATCTCCCTGAACCGTATTCTCCCAGAACCATCATCTCCCAGAACCATCATCTCCCAGAACCATCATCTCCCGGAACCATCATCTCATGAAACCATCATCTAACGGAACCATCATCTCCCTGAACCGTAATCTCCCAGAACCATCATCTCCCAGAACCATCATCTCCCAGAACCATCATCTCCCGGAACCATCATCTCATGAAACCATCATCTAACGGAACCGTCATTTCCTGGAACCCTCATCTCCCAAAACCATCATCTCCCAGGGGCCGTAATCCCCGGTGCTGTCATTTGTTTTTGAATTTGACTGAATTCAGAAAAATTTGAATCAGCATTCAAATTCACTTATATTATTTCTATTTTATTTTATTATATTGTTTTATTTTCTATTCTATTTCCTTATTTTCAATTCAATTCTATTCATTTTTTTTTACTTTTTGTTCTATTTTATTCTTTTCTCTGCTGTTTTATTTTCTATTCTATACTTTCTTTTCTTTTATATTATATGCTATTCCCTTATTTTCTATTTTATTCTATTCTTTTCTATTTTGTTTTATTCCCTTATTTTCTATTCTAGTTTATCCTACTTTATTATTTTCTATTCTATTTCTTTAATTGATATTCTCTTTTATTCTATTATTTTACTTTCTATTCTATTCACTTATTTTACTTTCTAGTTTATTCCATTATATTTTTTGTATTTATTCCCTTATTTTCAATTCTATTCTATTTTTTTTACTTTATATTCTATTATTTTCTATGCATGTATTTTCAATTCAATTCGAATTTTGATAGATATTTTTATTCGTTATTTTGGAAATTCAGATACATCTTTAAATAACAAAACTTTTAAATTACTTTTATTTTCTATTCTATTTTATTCTGTTATTCTTATTTTCTAATTTGTTTTCAAATTCAGTTCGAATTTCGGATGAATTTTTTTGTTACTATTGTTATTTGGAAAATTCAGATAAATCTTTATATAACAAAAAAAAATTAAATGGTCAGAATTTTCAGTGAGGAATGGAATGAATGGCCGCCTGTTCCCGGTCGCTCTCTCAGGTATTCCGGCGCTCGTTCGCTCCGCAGCGATCGCCACACCGCATGATTCACAAACAGTTGACGTCGCTAAAAGCAAATCATCAGGACGCCTTTGATTGTGTTTTTCCACCGGCGTTTCCCGGCGTCCTTCCGGTCGCACCGCGGGGGGTTTTCAGCGTCACGCCGGGCGAGAGAGCGGCCGACCTCAGGACAAGAGAACTCTTCAAACACTGGGAGGGATTGTCCAATGAGAGCCGGCGACACCGACGCGGCCCCCCCCTCTACCCCATTCATCATCAACCCGGTGACGCCAACGGCAAGTCAGGCGTCTGAATTTCAGGCTGAACTCCGGGGGAGGGGTGAAAGAGAGAAATGAATGTGTCTCGGGATTATTTATTACATCATCAGATATCGTTTTATAGGTATGTACCTGGGATCAGCCACTTGCAGATCTGTACAGCTGAGCTCAGACTGGGAGAGGGAGAAGCAGCCCAGGGAGCCAATCAGCTCTTGTGCTGGAGCGTGCTGATAGGAGAAGAGAGCAGAGAGGTGAGGTCATCACTGCGCTCATAGGTGGAGAGAGCAGAGAGATAAGCTCATCACTGTGCTGATAGGAGGAGAGAGCGTAGTGACGGAGAGATGAGATCATTACTGCTAATAGGAGGAGAGAGCGGAGTGACGGAGAGATGAGATCATCACTGTGCTGATAGGAGGAGAGAGCGGAGTGACGGAGAGATGAGATCATCACTGTGCTGATAGGAGGAGAGAGCGGAGTGACGGAGAAATGAGATCATCACTGCTAATAGGAGGAGAGAGCGGAGTGGCGGAGAGATGAGATCATCACTGTGATGATAATATGTAAAAAATAAAGTAAAAATAAAAAATAAAATAAAACAAATAAAAAATAAAGCTACACTACATAAATATTTTTAAAAGGCAAATAGCAAAAATAAAAGGAAAAATCCACACTTTGCAAAGCAGCCTAGGAAGACTTCAAATGTGTTTTCCTTTTCAAACAAATTTCATCTAACCACAGCTTTAAAAAAAAATCTAAAATATTGTTTTACAGAAAAAAATATGTAAAAAAAGTAAATAAATCAATAAAAATAAAGCTACCCTACATAAGCATTATTGAAAGCAAAAATATAGAACAAATAAAAAAATAAAATAAAAGGAAAAATCTACGCTTTGCAAAGCAGCCTAGGAAGACTTTAAATGTATTTTCCTTTTCAACCAAATTTCATCTAACCACAGCTTTAAAAAAAAATCTAAAATATTTTTTTACAGAAAAAAATATGTTTGAAAAAAAGTCAAAATAAAATAAAAATATTAAAATAAAGCTACCCTACATAAGCATTGTTGAAAGACAAATAGAAAAAATAAAACAAATAAAAGGAAAAATCCACGCTTTGCAAAGCAGCAAGGAGAAACTTAAAATGTATTTTCCTTTTCAACCAAATTTCATCTAATCACAGCTTTAAAAAAAATCTTAAATATTTTTAACAGAAAAAAAAATGTAAAAATTGAATACAGCTACTCTACATAAGCATTATTAAAAGTCATATGGCAAAAATAAAATAAAGAAAATAACAATTCCGGGCCAGATTCACGTACTTGCGCTGCGGCGTAACGTATCCCCTTTACGTTACACCGCCGCAAGTTTTCATCGTAAGTGCTTGATTCACAAAGCACTTGCGTGTAAACTTGCGGCGGCGTAGCGTAAAGGCGTCCGGTGCAAGCCCGCCTAATTCAAATGGGGCGTGTACCATTTAAATTAGGCGCGTTTACCACGCCGGACGTACTGCGCATGCTCCATTTTAAAATATCCCCCTGTGCTTTGCGCGAAATGACGTCGCCCCGACGTAATGTTTTGAACGGCGACGTGCGTTACCTCCTTTCGTATTCCCGGACGACTTACGCAAAAAAAATAAAAATTTGAAATTCGACGCGGGAACGACGGCCATACTTTAACATGCGCTGTCTATTGTTACACCACCTAAATAGCAGCCGGAACTTTGCGACGGGAAAAGCCGACTAGCGACGACGTAAGAGAATGCGACGAACGCGCGTACCTTCGTGGATCGCCGTAAACAGCTAATTAGCATACCCGACGCGGAAAACTACTCGATCTCCACCCAGCGGCCGCCAAAGTATTGCATCTGAAGGCGTACGAAGCCGTAAGCCTGTCGGATCTTAGCCAAATGCCGCCGTATCTTGTTTGTGAATTACAAATAAAGATACGACGCGGCAAATTTGAAAGTACGCCGGAGTATCAGCAGATACCAGAGTATCCGGCGTACTTCTTCTCTGAATCTGGCCCTCCATGCTTTTCATAGCAGCATAGGGAAACTTAAAATGTATTTTGCTTTTCAACCAAATTTTACCTAACCACAGCTTTTAAAAAAAAAATCTAAAATATTTTTTTACACAATTTTTTTTTTAAAAAAAGTAAAAATAAAATAAAGCTACCCTACATATGCATTATTGAAAGACAAATGGCAAACATAAAATAAAATAAAATAACAGGAAAAATCCACGTTTTGCAAAGTAGCCTAGGAAGACCTAAAATTTATTTTCTTTTTCAACCAAATTTCACCTAACCACCGTTTTATAAAGAAAAAAGAAAAACATTTTTTTACAGAAAGAAAAGATATGTAAAAAAATAAAGTAAAAATAAAAAATAAAATAAAACAAATACAAAATTAAGCTACACTACATAAATATTATTAAAAGACAAATAGCAAAAATAAAAGGAAAAATCCACACTTTGCAAAGCAGCAAGGGAAAACTTAAAATGTATTTTCCTTTTCAATCAAATTTCACCTAACCACAGCTTTAAAAAAAATCTAAAATATTTTTTACAGAATTTTTTTTAATTTTTTTTTTATAAAGCTACATAAGCATTATTAAAAGTCATATGGCAAAAATAAAATAAAGAAAATAAAAATTCCACGCTTTGCATAGCAGCATAGGAAAACTTAAAATGTATTTTCCTTTTTAACCAAATTTTACATAACCACAGCTTTAAAAAAAAAATGTTAAAAAGGAAAATTTATTATCATACTTACCGTAATTTTCCATCGGAAGAGAGATGGTTTTCTTCACTGTGTCGAACTGGGCCCCCAGATATACTAGGCATTGAGTTGGTTCCAAATGGCTTTTCGTTAAGTTCAGGAGCCAACCGAATTCGGACAGGATCGAGATTACCTGATCTCTTTGCGTTAAGAGCTGTGTCTTGTCCTGGGCTAGGACAAGGAGGTCGTCTAGATAATGATAAAGTCTTATCTTTTTCAGTCTGATAAAGGCCACCACTGCCAACAGGGTTTTGGTGAAGACTCGTGGTGAGGTTGTCAGCCCAAAGGGTAGGCACACGAATTGAAGGTGTTCTTGTCCAACGTGGAACCTGAGATATTTCTGTAGCTTGATTGCCACCGGAACGTGGAAATAAGCGTCCTTCAGATCTATCGAGATCATCCAATCGCCTGGCTGTATGGCTTGCTGGATTGTCGACAGGGTTTCCATCTTGAACCTTCTGTGTTTTATAAATTTGTTTAGATAGGTCAAATCTATGACTGGACGCCAAGCACCGCTTTTCTTCTGCACCAAGAAGAGGGGGGAGTATACTCCATGAAACTGTTCGTCCTTTGGGACGCATACTACTGCTCCTTGGGATTTGAGTAGATCCACATAAGTTAGAAGAACCTGTCTCTGTTCCGCTGACCTTGGGAGAAGGGTGGAAATGAACCTTGGAAGAGGAATGCTGGAGAACGACCATGCGTGGCCTGATGTTATTGTCTTGATGACCCAAAAGTCCGTGATCGAGGCCGCCCAAACGTGCCGAAAGAGGAGCAGTCGAGCTCCCACCCGATCCGCCTGGGCGGGCGTTGTTTCAAAAGGACTTAGCCTGATCGCGTCCACTCGACGCTTGGTTAGAAAACGCTGGTTTGCGAAAAGATGCACGGCCTCTACCCCAGTTTCTTCTGAAGTTACCGCCAGGTCTGTAGGCGCGAGCTTCTCTAGTGCGGTCCGGGCTATACCTTCGGAATTGTGGTTTCTTCTTACCGGACTGACGCCTATCCTGGGGGAGAAAACCTGATTTACCACCTGTAGCTTTAGCAATGGCGTCATCCAGCTTGTTGCCAAACAGGGATGATCCCTCAAAGGGAATCTTACACCAATTTTGTTTGGACGATGGGTCAGCGACCCAGGGGCGCAACCACAAGGCCCTTTTGGCTGTAACAGAGGACAGCATAATTCTTGCCAATAGGCGAATTAAATCAACGGATGCCTCCCCCAGAAAGGCAACTGCTAGTTTAAGTTCTGAAGTAGCAGAACTTCTGGCCAGCTCTTCAGAGACACCCTTAAGGAAGGAGTCCACATTTTCCGTCCAGGCCTCCATTGCTTTGGATAAAGCTGCCAAGGCCAAAGCAGGTTTGCAGGCTGTACCAGCCAGACCGTAGATTCTTTTGAGGTCTTGATCCATTCTCCTATCAAGACCGTCCTTGAAGGACACTGAATCAGCCAGTGGCAGTGTAACATGCTTGGCCAGTCGTGTCACTGCTGCGTCTACCACAGGAATATTCTCCAGGTGTTTAACGTCATCTGCTTTGAAGGGATACAGTCTGGAGGCCTTGTTGGCCATAGAGGACCTCTTGTCTACTCTACTCCATTCTTCTTCAAAGATGCCCTTTAGTTCGGTTAACAACGGAAAACTTGGGCGTTCCTTCCCCAGGCGTTTGAAATATTTCTTTTGCTTAGCTGGAGAAGTAGATTGCTCTTCCCACAAGAGAGCCTCTTTGATTGCCTTGATAAGTGGTGTCACTTGGGAGAAGTCGAACTCTAGACTCTCCTCATCGCTTTCCAGTTCACCCTCCTGGGAATCTGGGGAAGCAGCGCGAGGCTGGGAAGGACCAGGATCCTCATGGACCTCAATGGCTGGAGAACCAGACCTGATGGTACCGGTTTGACTTTGTGTGTGGGAGACATTTTCTCTCAAAGATTTTTGCACCACACGTTCCACAAGAGACTCGATACGACGATCTTCAGTCTCCTTTTCCCCAACCGCCAGGGCGTAGCATCGGTCACATAATGATTTGCCCTCCGGGACGTAAGTGTCACATCCCCAGCAAGCTCTGTGATCAGAGCGGCTTTCGTGGCGGTGGGAGCGGTGTCTGGAGGAGGAATGGGAACTTCTCCTCTGATGGGAAGATGTAGATGGAGATCTTCGTTTACTCTTTGATTTAGATTTAGAAGAGGAACGTTGATGCGGCCTGGCAAGGTCTGCGGACTGGATAGCGGCATAAGGATCAGGACCGGAAGGGCTGAGAAAAAATAAGATATATATAGGGGAAATAAGTCAGACAAATTATATAAAGTGTGACTTCCACCCCTACGCCCCCCCTCACCCGCACATACCTTGTGCGTGAGGGCTGGCCACCTGTAGACGGTGACTGGTCCATAGTGTCTTGGACCTGCATAGTACTGTGAAACAGCGGAAGAGATCCTAAGGTGCCAGATAAAAAATAAAAATATAAGACACTGCCCCTTTAAGAAGGGAAACATTTTTCAAATACCATATAGAAAATATAATTTTAAAATTGCTAGGCAAGGAGAAAACAATACATTAAAAATTAATTATTAATATGCAGTACTTTTAAATCATCCCCAAACTAAATGCATTAGAAGGAATATAAAAGGGGGATCTATGCCTAAGCATAGGCAGATCCCTCACACTAACCTGGCACAAATCACAGTGTCAGCTGCTCGCCTGTCAGGAAAAACCCCAATGTACACAGGCGAGCAGCTGATTTTTAAAATCCCCGCCGATGACGTCAGACGCTGCCCACGTACGCGCCTGCGCAGTGGTGAATGACTCAACGGCGCCTGCGCGGCCGCCGCGAGTCTCGTCCGACTGCGCATGTGCGAACCAAGCCTCACTCTGAGAGTGGGCATTGCGCATGCGCGAAGGGCTCTGATGCTCGCACCAGGAAGAGGAAAAACGGCGCTGGAACGCAGGAGCGCTCCAGCCGCCATACAGGCAATAAACACATACAAAAAGACATACAACACATAGGTGACTGCCATGAATAAGATAAGACCTTGCCAGCCAGGAAGTCCGGATCTTCAGCACACACAGCAACGACCGCACAGCGGAGGGGAAGTTGCTGCAAAGCTCTCCACCCGCCCATGGCTGGGATCCGAGCTGCACCGCTTAAAGTGTGCTATCCTTTTTCCAAGTAAGTCTTTGTTTTGAACAACTCTGTATTTCCTTAATCCATGGAGGAGGACAAAAAAGCAACACCAGTACTGGGCGGTGAGTAAACCTTTATGGGTATGGGGTCCTATCAATGGAGAGGAGGCGGGATTAACCCACACGTAGGCTGCCATGGAGTCAGTCAGGAAATATTTTTTTTCACAAATTGTTTTTTAAAAAAAAGTAAAAATAAAACATATGCATTATTGAAAGACAAATGGCAAAAATTAAAAAAAATTAAAAAAATAAAATAACAGGAAAAATCCACGTTTTGCAAAGCAGCCTAGGAAAACTTCAAATGTATTTTCTTTTTCAACCAAATTTCACCTAACCACAGCTCTATAAAGAAAAAAAGAAAAAACATGTTTTACAGAAAGAAAAGATATGTAAAAAATAAAGTAAAAATACAAAATAAAATAAAACAAAATTAAGCTACACTACATAAATATTATTAAAAGACAATTAGCAAAAATAAAAAAATAAAAAATAAAAATCGACGCTTTGCAAAGCAGCCTAGGAAGATTAAAAATGTATTTTCTTTTTCAACCAAATTTCACCTAACCACGCGTTATAAAGAAAAAAAATCAAAAACATGTTTTACAGAAAGAAAAGATATGTAAAAAATAAAGTAAAAATAAATAAATAAATAAAACAAATACAAAATTAAGCTACACTACATAAATATTATTAAAAGACAAATAGCAAAAATAAAAAATAAAAGAAAAAACCCACGTTTTGCAAAGCAGCCTAGGAAGACTTCAAATTTATTTTCTTTTTCAACCAAATTTCACCTAACCACCGAATTTATAAAGAAAAAATAAAAACATTTTTTTTACAGAAAGAAAAGATTTGTAAAAAATAAAGTAAAAATAAAGAAAAACAAATACAAAATTAAGCTACACTACATAAATAGTATTAAAAGACAAATAGCAAAAATAAAAGGAAAAATCCACGCTTTGCAAAGCAGCCTGGGAAGACTTTAAAATGTATTTTTTTTTTTTCATCCAAATTTCACCTAAGTCCATTTCAGCTTTTTAAATAAAATAAAAAATAAAAAGCTAAGTAGAAAATATAGTGAAATTTAGAGGCTCATTTTGCGGAAACTGCTCTGTAGGCGTAATCAGTAATTTTGTGAGAAAAATCTATTTCACCCGAATCGCTTCCCTCGCGGTAACATTCACTGGCTTTTATTTCCTTTAAACATTTACCAGTTGCGTATAATTGATACTTTCGCTGATTCATCGCCGACATTCTATGCAAACGCGTAGCTGAAAACCCTCATTTGCATAAATTGGCAATCACCCGCAGGACAAACCCCCCCCCCCGCCCCCCCAAATAACACCCAACGAGCTTGACTATTTTTTATATTTTTTTTCTACGCCCCCAAGTCTAAAAGATTTGCATAA
The DNA here is from genome assembly GCF_905171775.1 of Rana temporaria. Classification (NCBI taxonomy): domain Eukaryota; kingdom Metazoa; phylum Chordata; class Amphibia; order Anura; family Ranidae; genus Rana; species Rana temporaria. The sequence continues at coordinate 419,632,229 of NC_053493.1, read as the reverse complement.
ATTATTATAAAATCAAAAGCAAGTTATTATTTTTTTTTTTCTGTAGCAATCTCTGCCTTAAGACTACACTGTGGGCCAGATTCACAGAAAAAGTACGCTGGAGTATCTGCTGATACTCCGGCGTACTTTCAAATTTGCCGCGTCGTATCTTAATTTGTAATTCACAAACAAAGATACGACGGCATTTGGCTAAGATCTGACCGGCGTACGCCTTCGGTTCTTAGGATGCAATACTTCGGCGCCCGCTGGGTGGAGTTCACGTCGTTTTCCGCATCGGGTATGCCAATTACCTTTTTACGGCGATCCACGAAGGTACACGCTTTCGTCGCATTCTCTTACGTCGTCGCTAGTAGGCTTTTCCCGTCGCAAAGTTACGGCTGCTATTTAGGTGGTATAAAAATAGACAGGCCATGGTAAAGCATGGCCGTCGTTCCCGCATCGAATTTAAATTTTTTATTTTTTTTGCGTAAGTCGTCCGGGAATACGAAAGGACGTAACCCACATCGCCGTTCAAAAAATTACGTCGGGGCGACGTCAATTCGCGCAAAGCACGGCGGGAAATTTTAAAACGGAGCATGCGCAGTACGTTTGGCGCGGGAACGCACCTAATTTAAATGATACACGCCCCATTTGAATTAGGCGGGCTTGCGCCGGACGGATTTACGCTACGCCGCCGCAAGTTTACAGGCAAGCGCTTTGTGAATCAAGCACTTGCCCGTAAAACTTGCGGCGGTGTAACGTAAATGAGATACGTTACGCCGCCGCGCAGCTACGTGAATCTGGCCCTTTATTTAAGGACATTATTAGCCTTCTCTTAAATTTTTTTTTTTTTTTTTAAAAAAGAGAAAAAAAATATCTGATATAAATGATTATAAAATCAAAAGCAAGTTATTTTTTTCCTGTAGCAATCTCTGCCTTAAGACTACACTGTATACTTTTTTTTAGGACATTTTTAGCCTTCTCTTAAAATTCTATTTTTTTTTTTTTTTTATAAAAAAATAAATCTGATATGAATTATTGCGCGTTCCTTTTGATGTATATGAAATATACAAATACACCAAAAAGGAAAACTCTGCGCTCCTGAAAGTTCACCAATTATAAATCCACTTAATGTTTGTGAAGAAAAAAACATACATTAACACTTTTTTTCTTCACAAACATTAAGTGGATTTATAATTGGTGAACTTTCAGGAGCGCAGAGTTTTCCTTTTTGGTGTATTTGTGTATTTGTGGTACTTCAGGGTATCCGGATCTCTGCAGCACGGACTGTTCTCAGCCCATACGAGGGTTTTAAGTATTTCATGGGATATTAGTTATTTCCCATTGAGCGCCAGTGATTTTTTTGTATCAGTATATGAAATATATGTGCACTGGCGGAGGAGGAACACATCATACCAAACTTTCAGTGTGCCAAGACCTCCGTGAAGAAGAGGGATATGTAATTACGCAAGAAATAAAATTGATTAATAATGAGAAGTGACTTTGAGTTTCGGCACTTCAACAAAAAAAAAAGTTTTAATGACTTCCATCCCATCGGATACGATTTTGGCTCGGCGACGGAGAAGGATCCCGAGGTTCGCAGTGGCTGAGAACCAAACCCATGGCTTGGAAGGTGGACAAGCATGGCGTTAAATTATGCTACAGGGCTTAATACAATGTATCACTACTATCTGGGTCAAGGATAGGCAACCTTTCAAGCCTAGTGTGCCGAAAATTGGCTGTAAGAAATTAAGGGCCAGATTCACGTAGAAGTGCGGCGGCGTAACGTATCGTAGATACGTTACACCGCCGCAAGTTTTCATCGCAAGTGCCTGATTCACAAAGCACTTGCAATGAAAACCTACGCTGGCGGCCTCCGGCGTAAGCCCGCGTAATTTAAATGGGCGTGTGCCATTTAAATTAGGCGCGCTCCCGCACCGGACCTACTGCGCATGCTCCGTTTCAAAATTCCCGCCGTGCTTTGCGCGAAGTGACATAATTTTTTCGAACGGCGACGTGCGTAGCGTACTTCCGTATTCCCGGACGTCTTACGCAAACGACGTGAATTTTTAAGTTTCAACGCAGGAACGACGGCCATACTTTAAACAGAACATACGTGTGCTGTCTAAAGTTAGGGCACCTAAAACGACGACTAAATTTGCGACGGGAAACTAGACTAGCAGCGACGTAGCGAATGCGAAAATCCGTTGTGGATTGCCGTAACTCCTAATTTGCATACCCGACGCTGGTTTACGACGCGAACTCCCCCCAGCGGCGGCCGCGGTACTGCATCCTAAGGCCCCCAGCGGACCGTTTCCACGGATAAATCCTCTCGAGGATTTCTGCGGATTTCTATGCGATGGCGTGTACACACCATCGCATTGAAATCCGCGCCAAAATCCTCTGGCGATGACGTGTCGCGCCGTCGCCGCGATTATGACGCGGCGACGTGCGCGACGCTGTCATATAAGGAATTCCACGCATGCGTCGAATCATTACGACGCATGCGGGGGATCCCTTCGGACGGATGGATCCGGTGAGTCTATACAGACCAGCGGATCCATCCGTTGGGATGGACTCCAGCAGATGGATATGTTCTGCATGTCAGCAAATATTCGATCTGCTGGAATCCATCCCAGGGGAGATATATCCGCGGATAAAGATCCGCTGGAGTGTACACACCATAGGATCTATCCGCTGAAACCCATCTGCTGGGATTTATCTGCGAAAGGATTCTATCGTGTGTATGGGGCCTAAGTCGTTCGCGAATAGGGATTTGCGTAGAATGACATCACCGTCAGAAGCATTGGCATGTTCCGGGTTAATTTCGAGCATGCGCACTGGGATACCCCCACATACGGCGAATGCGCAGTTAAAAATAAACGTTGTTTACGTCGGGTCACAACGTACTTACATAAAACACGCCCCCATCACGCTTCTTAAATTTAGAACTTGAGAACACCTTTAGAGCGATTAGCCTCTCAGCGAACCTCTGAGAGCCTGAGCCGGCCGCTCCCGCCCCCTCCACAGGCTAATAAAATAGAATAGGCTAGAAAGAATTTAACAATTTTCGAAAATTTTTAATAGAATACATTTGAATTAAAATAGAATACAATAGAAAATAAAAGAAGAGAATATAATAAAAAAAAACAATAGAATATAATAGAAAGAATATAACAATTCCCCCACAATTTTTAAATAATAAATTAGAATTCATATAGAATAGAACAGAAATACGAAAATAGAATAGAACTGAATAGAAAATAAAAATAATATAATAAAGTAAAACCGAACAAAATACTAAATAAAAGAATAGAAAAAAAAGGGATAGAATAGAAAATAAAAGACTACAATAGAAAATAATAGAAAACATAACAACATACAGTAGAAATAAAATAATAGAATAGAAAGAGTTTAACAATTTCCGAAAAATGTCAATAGAATAAAATTTGAATTAAAATAGAATAGAAAAAAATATAATTTAAAAAAACAATAGAATATAATAGAAATAATATAACAATTCCCCAAAATTTTAATATGATAAATTAGAATTCATATATAATAGAAAATAATAGAATAGAAATAAAAAATAGAATAGAATAGAAAATAAAAAGAATATAATAAAACAGAACAAAGTACTAAATTAAAGAATAGAAGAAAACAGATAGAAAGAATATAACAATTCCCCAACATTTTTAAATAATAAATTAGAATTCATATAGAATAGAAAATAAAAGACTACAATAGAAAATAATAGAAAACAGAACAAAATACAGTAGAAATAAAATAATAGAATAGAAAGAGTTTAACAATTTCCCAAAAATGTCAATAGAATAAAATTTGAATTAAAATAGAATAGAAAAAAATATTTTTAAAAAGAATATAATAAAACAGAACAAAGTACTAAATAAAAGACTAGAAAAAAACGGATAGAATAGAAAAAATAAAAGACTAGAATAGAAAATAATAGAGTAAAACAGAACAAAATACGGTAGAAAATAAAATAACAGAAAAAATAGAATATAAAGAATTTAACAATTTCCGAAAAATTTTAATAGAATAAATTTGAATTAAAATAATTATATTTTAATTCAAATTTATTTCTATTCAGAAAAGAAGAGAACATAATAAAAAAAAACAATAAAATATAATAGAAAGAATATAACAATTCACAAAAATTGTAATATGATAAATTAGAATTCATATATAATAGAAAATAATAGAATAGAAATAAAAAAAATAGAATATAAAATAAAAATAATATAATAGAGTAAAACTGAACAAAATACTAAATAAAATAATAAAAAAAAGGGATAGAATATAAAATAAATTACTAGAATAGAAAAGAATAGAGCCAAACAGAACAAAATACAGTAGAAAATAAAATAGGATAGAATAGAAATAATTTAACAATTTACGAAAAATTTGAATAGAATAAATTTGAATTAAAATAGAATAGAAAACAATAGAATATAATAGAAAGAATTTAAAAATTCCCCAAAATGTTAACATAATAAATTAGAATTAATATAGAATAGAAAAGAATAGAACAGAAATAAGAAAACAGAATAGAATAGAACAATAGAATAGAATAGAAAATAAAAAGAATATAATAGAGTAAAACAGAACAAAATACTAAATAAAAGAATAGAAAAAAAGGGATATAATAGAAAATAAAAGACTAGAATAGAATAAAACAGAACAAAAGACAGTAGAAAATAAAATAACAGAATAAAATAGAATAGAAAGAATTTAACAATTTAAAAAAAAAAATGTAATAGAATAAATTTGAATTAAAATAGAATAGAAAAGAAGAGAATGAAATTAAAAAATAAAACAATAGAATGCAATAGAAAGAATATAACAATTCCCCCAAATTTTAATATGATAAATTAGAATTCATATATAATAGAAAAGTATAGAATAGAAATAAGAAAATAGAATAGAACAATAGAATAGAATAGAATAGAAAAAAAAAGAATATAATAGAGTAAAACAGAACAAAATACGAAATAAATGAATAGAAAAAAAGGGATAGAATAGAAAATAAAAGACTAGAATAGAATAAAACAGAACAAAATACAGTAGAAAATAAAATAACAGAATAAAATAGAATATAACAAATTTTACAATTTCCAAAAAAAATGTAATAGAATAAATTTGAATTAAAAAAAACAATATTTTAGAGTAAAACAGAAGAAAATACAAAATAAATGAATAGAAAAAAAAGAGATAGACTAGAAAATAAAACACTAGAATAAACAATAATAGAGTAAAACAGAATAAAATACAGTAGAAAATAAAATAACATAAAATAGAAACAATACACGCATCTTCTGAAATTAGACTTCAAGAAAAATGTATTTGGATTTGAATAAAATAGTACAGAATTTAATAAAAAAAGAATAAGAACAGACTAGAAAAGAATAGAAAAAAGAATAGAATAGAAAAAAAACAATAGAATAAGATATAACTTTCTTCAGAAATTTAATTTTTTGAATAGAATAGTAAAAAATATATAATATAGAATAAAATAAATGGATGATTAGAATAAATGATGATATTTTCCCTTCTATTGATGATCCTCTCTCTGTGCCGCCCCCTAGTGGTGGGACGGGGGAAATGTTCTCTCGGTGCCAAAATCTCTTTATAGGCAGCGGAGTCTTTAGGGTGAAATCAGCCAATAAAATCCCTCCGTTGTTTATTATAAAAACAGTAAATCCGACGATCAGCAAAGTGCGGGCTAAAAATAATTTGGTACATCCCGATATGAACTCCCCCCTCCCCCCTCCCCCCTCCCCCTTCCCCTTCCAACAGCTGGAGGAATCTTAGAACAGCACTTGGAAATTTCCCAATGATAAAGTCTCGCTCTCTCCGGCTGGGTTCTGCGCGTCTCTTTCCGTCTCTAAATTTGGGATTAGATAACAGACATCACACCGGTATGGGGCTCCCGTGTATTATCACCCCGCCCCCCCCCTCCCAGAACTCAATGTATAAAGAACCCCAGAAGTAATAAGGTCAGATACTGCAGATCACCGATCATTAGAGGTGGTGGCTGCATTCATTTTTCTTTATTAGGCTGTATCCCCGCCCCCTGGTGATCTGCCCAGTAGCACACCTCCCATATTAGAGTGCCCCTCCCCCTCCCCTTCTGGAGGAAGGAGCACAGGAAGCACCATTGGACAGCAGCATTGTCAGTCTGGAGGGGGGGTGGGAATGTTAGTTGTGCATTTTCTTTTTATAAAAATAGTAAACATTTCATACCTACCTGCTCTGTGCAAGTGTATTGCCCATCAGTGCAGCCTCACCAGTCACCATCAGTGCAGCCTCATCAGTCACCATCAGTGCAGCCTCATCAGTGCCCATCAGTGCAGCCTCGTCAGTGCCACCTATCAGTGCAGCCTCACCAGTCACCATCAGTGCAGCCTTGTCAGTGCAGCCTCATCAGTGCCCATCAGTGCAGCCTCATCAGTGCCCATCAGTGCAGCCTCACCAGTGACCATCAGTGCAGCCTCACCAGTGACCATCAGTGCACCCTCATCAGTGCCCATCAGTGCATCCTCTTGAAGTCTTTCTCAGACGAAACGCGTCGGGTTATATGCCAGCTCCCCGCTGTCTCTACATGCTATTGGACCTCTTCCTACACTTTATCACTTTTTTCACTTTTATCCTCTTCAGTGCCCATCAGTGCAGCCTTATCAGTGCCCATCAGTGCAGCCTTGTCAGTTTTCGTCGTAAGTGCTTGATTCACAAAGCACTTGCGTGTAAACTTGCGGCGGCGTAGCGTAAAGCCGTCCGGCGCAAGCCCGCCTAATTCAAATGGGGCGACGACCATTTAAATTAGGCGCGTTCCCACGCCGAACGTTCTGCGCATGCTCCGTTAGGAAATTTCCCGCTGTGTTTTGCGTGAAATTACGGCACCCCGACGTATTGTTTGAACGGCGACGTGCGTTACGTCGTTTAGTATTCCCGGACGTCTTACGCAAAAAAAAAAAATTTAAATTAGACGCGGGAACGACGGCCATACCTTAACATGGATGGTGCAATTTTACACCACCTAAACGACGACGTAAGCGAATGCGACGGACGCGCGTACCTTCGTGGATCGCCGTAAACATCTAATTTGCATACCCGAAGCAGGAAAACGACGCAAACTCCACCCAGCGGGCGCCGGAGAAGTACACCTACGATCCGAAGCCGTACGCCTGTCGGATCGAAGCCTAAAGCCATCGTAACTTGTTTTGAGGATTCAAAACAACGCTACGACGCGGCAAATTTGAAAATACGCCGGCGTATTTCAACTGTGAATCTGGCCCACAGTAGTCAGAATCGCTGTTTTCGGCGATCTGAATACTTTGAAGTGAAAAGAAGGGATTGGGAGTTTTTTAGACCTCCGATCCCTCCATAAAGAGTACCTGTCACCACCTATTACTGTCACAAGGCGCGTTCCCGCGCCGAACGTTCTGTGCATGCTCCGTTACAGCAATTATGTTTACATTCCTTGTGACAGCGATACAAGTGATCAAAAAAAAATACACAATTTAATATTATACAAATAAATAAAATAAATAAGAAAAAAAACATTTAAAGCGCCCCGTCCCCGCGAGCTCGCGCGACAAAAAAACGCACACGGAAGTCGCGCCCGCATATGAAAACGGTGTTCAAACCACACATGTGAGGTATCGCCGCGATCGTCAGAGCGAGAGCAATAATTCTAGCACTAGACCTCCTATGTAACTCTAACCTGGTAACTGTGCAATTGCACCACACATGTTATACATCGCTGCAAAGGTCGTGAGCGAGAGCGATAATTCTAGGGCCATCGTTTACAGTTTACTCCAAAACCCAGGGGTCTCCAAACTGCAGCCCGGGGAGCGCAGAGTAAATAGATACCAAACATGTCCACCCGCAACATTGTGTAGAAACAACAACGCAAGGACTCAAAGGGTGCAAGTCATCATCTCACTGGGCCACTTAATCACTTAAGGACCGAGCCTCTTTCTGAGATTTGGTGTTTACAAGTAAACCACTTAAGGACCGCCTCCTGCACATATACGTCGGCAGAATGGCACGGCTGGGCACATCCACGTACCTGTACGTCCTCTTTAAGTGCCCAGCTGTGGGTCGCGCGCGCCCGCGACCCGGTCCGAAGCTCCGTGACCGTGGGACCCGATCGCCGCTGGAGTCCCGCGATCGGTCCCCGGAGTTGAAGAACGGGTAGAGCTGTGTGTAAACACAGCTTCCCCGTTCTTCACTGTGGCGCCGTCATCGATCGTGTGATCCCTGATATAGGGAAAGGCGATCAATGACGTCACACGTCCAGCCCCGCCCCCCTACAGTTAGAAACACAGATGAGGTCAGACATAACCCCTACAGCGCCCCCTAGTGGTTAACTCCTAAACTGCAATTGTCATTTTCACAGTAATCAGTGCATTTTTATAGCATTTTTCACTGTGGTCCCAAAAATGTGTCAAAATTGTCCGAAGTGTCCGCCATAATGTCGCAGTCACGAAAAAAATCGCTGATCGCCGCCATTAGTAGAAAAAAAACGTATTAATAAAAATGCAATAAAACTATCTCCTATTTTGTAAACGCTATAAATTTTGCGCAAACCAACCGATAAACGCTTATTGCGATTTTTTTTTTAACAAAAATAGGTAGAAGAATACGTATTGCCCTAAACTGAGGAAAAACATTTTTTTATATATTTTTGGGGGATATTTATTACAGCAAAAAGTAAAAAATATTGCATTTTTTTTCAAAATTGTCGCTCTATTTTTGTTTATAGCGCAAAAAATAAAAACCGCAGAGGTGATCAAATACCACCAAAAGAAAGCTCTATTTATGGGTGGGAAAAGACGCCAATTTTGTTTGGGAGCCACGTCGCACGATCGCGCAATTGTCAGTTAAAGCGACGCAGTGCCGAATCGCAAAACATGGCCGGGTCCTTTAGCTGCCTAAAGGTCCGGGTCTTAAGTGGTTAAAAACTGTGGGCCAGATTCACAAAAGAGATACGACGGCGTATCTCTGAGTTCCGACGGTGTATCTCTGAGATACGATTGTCGTATCTATGCGCCTGATTCATAGAATCAGGTTACGCATAGATAGCCCTAAGATCCGACAGGTGTAAGTGACTTACACCGTCGGATCTTTGGCTGCAATTCTAGGCCGGCCGCTAGGTGGCGATTCCATTGCGGTCGGCGTAGAATATGCAAATGACTAGTTATGCCGATTCACGAATGTACGCTTTGCCCGTCGCTGTAAATTTACGTTGTTTCTGTAGAGATACGCGGCGTAAAACTAAGCATGCCCTCTAGGTGGTCTAACCAATGTTAAGTATGGCCGTCGTTCCCGCGGCAAATTTTTAAATTTCACGTCGTTTGCGTAAGTCGTCCGTGAATGGCGCTGGACGCCATTTACGTTAACGTTGAAACCAATGACGTCCTTGCGACGTCATTTAGCGCAATGCACGTCGGGAAATTTTAGGGACGGAGCATGCGCACTACGTTCGGCGCGGGAACGCGCCTAATTTAAATGGTCCCCGCCCCATTTGAATTAGGCGGGCTTGCGCCGGGCGGATTTACGCTACGCCGCCGCAAGTTTACAGGTAAGTGCTTTGTGAATCAGGCACTTACGCTGTAAACTTCCGGCGGTGTAGCGTAAATGGGACACGTTAAGCCGCCGCAGCGTAACGTATTTGTATGTGAATCTGGCACTGTTTTTTTTTTTTTTGCTAGAAAATGACTTAGAACCCTCAAACATTATATATATTTTTTTCTAACGCCCTAGAGAATAAAATGGCGGTCGTTGCAATACTTTTTGCAAGCGCACTTTGAAGAAAAAAAAAAACACTTTTTTTTTAATCAATAAATGAGACAACAGTAAAGTTAGCCCCATGTTTTTTTATATTGTGAAAGATAACGTTACGCCGAGTAAATTGATGTCACGCTTCAAAGTTGCGCCCGATCGCGGCGTTCCCTAACATGTGTGGTTTGAACACCAAGTAAAAAAAATGATAATCATTTTTTTTTTTTAAAGCGTCCCGTCCCGACGAGCTCGCGCGCAGAAGCGAACGCATATGCGTTCGCTTCTGCGCGTGAGCTCGTCAGGACGGGACGCTTTAAAAAAAAAAAAATGATTATCATTTCTTTGACTTGATTGTGTATGGGGTCAGGTGGTACATTACACGGCTCCGGGATGTAAAATGTTCCCTGCGAGGGATTTACAAGTTCTTTTTTTTCCTTTGATGACGGCGCTGAAAGCAGAAAAACAGATCACCTGGCAGAGGCGCCGGTTCGGCGTTGCTTTGCCGAGGGAGCGAAGTCGTATTTTATGGTAATAATCCCGTCCGTCTCTCTGACCGACTTCATTAATCAAAAGAGTGAAAAAGGAAAAAGACCAAAAATGAAGACGAAATGCTCTAATTCTTCTTCTGTCCAAACAAGGTGAATCGAGACGCGTCGCCTTTCTACCGTCTCCCCTCCAAGCCCAGAAGCAGGGCCGCCATCAGGGGGGTACAGGCAGTACACCTGCAAGGGGCCCGGAGGTATATATATATATATATATATATATATATATATATAATTATTATTATTATCATTATTAAAGGGCTCAGAGGTCCCCAGGGCCCCCATGTGGCAACCCCCCCCCCTTTTTTTATTTTTTTTATAAATGTTTATTTTTTTATTTTTGTTTATATATATTTATTTATTTTTATTATTAAAGGCCCAGAGGTCCCTAGGACCCCCGGATGGCAACCCCCCCTTTTTTATATAAAAAAATACATTTATATATATATATATATATATATATATATATATATATATATATATATATATATATATGCATATATATATATATTTTTTTTTTTTATTAAAGGGCTCAAAGGTCCCCAGGGCCCCAGATGGCAACCCCCTTTTTTTATTTATTTTTTTATAAAAAATAAAATTATATATTTGTTTTTTTTATTTATATATATATATATATATATATATATATATATATATATATATATATATATATATATATATATATATATATATATAATTATCATTATTAAAGGGCCCAGAGGTCCCCAGGGCCCCCGGGTGGCAACCCCCCTCTTTTTTCTATAAAAAAAATATTTATATATATATATTTTATTATTAAAGGGCTCAGAGGTCCCCAGGGCCCCATGTGGCAACCCCCCCTTTTTTTTTATTTTTTTATAAATGTTTATTTTTTTATTTTTGTTTATATATATTTATTTATTTTTATTTTTAAAAAGGCCCAGAGGTCCCCAGGACCCCCAGATGGCAACCCCCCCTTTTTTATAAATTTTTTTATTTTTTTATATATATATATATATATATATATATATATACATATATATATATATATATATATATACTGTATATGCATATATACAGTATATATATATATATATATATATATATATATATATATATATATATATATATATTATTAAAGGGCTCAGAGGTCCCCAGGGCACCAGATGGCAACCCACTTTTTTTATTTATTTTTTTATAACAAATAAAATTATAAATTTGTTTTGTTTTTTATATATATATATATATATATATATATATAATTATTATTATCATTATTAAAGGGCCCAGAGGTCCCCAGGGCCCCGGATGGCAACCCCCCTCTTTTTTCTATAAAAAAAATATTTATATATATATATATTTTTTTTATTAAAGGGCTCAGAGGTCCCAGGGCCCCATGTGGCAACCCCCCCTGTTTATTTTTTTATTTTTGTTTATATATATTTATTTATTTTTATTATTAAAAGGCCCAGAGGTCCCCAGGACCCCCGGATTGCAGCCCCCCCCCTTTTTTTATAAAAAAAATACATTTTTATATATATATTTTATTAAAGGGCTCAGAGGTCCCCAGGGCCCCCCCCCTTTTTTTATAAATATTTATTTTTATTTTTTTGTTTAATAAAAAATAAAATGAAAACATATATAAAGTGCCCAGAGGTTTATTTTTTATTTTTATTAAAGGGCCCAGCGGTCCCCAGGGCCCTGGATGGCTACCCCTCTTTTTTTATAATTTATTTTATATATATATTTTTCTTTTTTCTTTGTAAAGGCCCACCGCTTCTCAATTTGCGGCAGCGCTCCCCCGCTTCTCAATTTCAGGCGGCAGCAACCCCCCTCCCCCCGGTTCTCTGCTCCAGGGGCCCCATGCCTGAAGCTGTATGAGGAGGGGCCCCAAAATTCCTGATGGCGGCCCTGCCCAGAAGAGTCAGTGGGCACATGCCTAGGGCAACGGGGAAAATGGGTGCAAATTAGTAAAGTAAAAGTTACATGTGAAGCAACAAAGTTTTCCCTCAACAATAACAAAAAAAAAAACACAAGGAACCCCAAATCCACACAAGAAAGGGACTTTAGATGTACCAAATGATGAGGGAAAGACAGGGCAGCCATCACAAATGTTGGGGCCCCTTACACAATGTTAGGCAGGGCCCCCCTGGAGCAGAGAACCTGAGGGGGTGCTGACGGAAAAAAAACAAGTGTAATCTCTTCTTTCCTGATGTGAGATAATAAGCTGGGGGGGGGGGCCTGGGGACCATAAGGCCCCTTAAAGGTGTAATTAAAAAAAACGTGAGGGGGGCCGGCCTGTAAAGGGCCCTAGGGACCATTTGGGCCCCTTACAGGTGTAATGCAAAAAAAAAATGGGAGGGGGGCCAACCGTTACAGGTGTAATTAACAAAAAAGAGGGGGGCCGGCCGGGCCTGTAAGGGGCCCTGGGGACCATTGAACCCCTTACAGGTGTGATGCAAAAAAATAAATAAATAAAAATGGGAGGGGGGCCAACCGTTACAGGTGTAATTAAAAAAAAAAAAAAAACGTGAGGGGGGCCGGCCGGGCCTGCAAGGGGCCATGAGGACTATTGGGCCCCTTACAGGTGTAATGCAAAAATAAAAAAATAAATAAAAATGGGAGGGGGGCCAACCGGGCCTGTAAGGGGCCCTGGCGACCATCGGGCCCCTTGCAGGTGTAATGCAAAAACATAAAAAAACGGGAGGGGGGCCGGCTGGGCCTGTAAGGGGCCCTGGGGACCATCAGGCCCCTTACAGGTGTAATGCCTGTACCCCCCTGATGGCGGCCCTGGGGAAAGATGAAATTGTATACAGAAAAACTTCACTTCATAAAAACATAAGTTACATTTTTTTTTATTATATTACATTAAAAGACAAATCCATCTAAATTAAAACCCACGTGATAAGAGCAGACAGTGCGGTCAAGCAGACGTTTATATGTAATACAAGCATGTGAAATCGACGCGTTTCGCTACATTTGCTTCATCAGGATTCACGCTTGAAGATGCCGACGGAAATGTGTGTAACAGCAACAAAAATGTGGATGATCCTGAAGAAGATCCCCCCCCCGAGTACCCAGAAGAAGAGCATAGAGCCTGCAGGGCTCAGCAAATGCCCACAAGGGGCCTGATGATAAAATTGGGAGTGACCAACGTATTAATCCTAACTGTTTTGTTTTTGAAGATACTCCCTTCAGCCGAGCTGTTCCCTACTATTTCCGTGGCTCTCCGGCACCCTCCCCACCTCTGGCCACATGCGGTATTGCATGCCATAGAAGTCAACGCGGAACCAATTATTTTTGTTTCCGTTGACTTCTATGGGGAAACTCGCTTTGATATGCGAGTGCTTTGGATTACGAGCGTTCTCCTGGAACAGATTATGCTCGTAATCCGAGGTTCCGCTGTATACACTGAGGGGGGAACATGTATACCCCCAACGTTTTGTAAGGGCGTACTCATATCAGATTGTATCTGTCATAGTCCAAGTCAAGACCTGGTCAGGGAGGCATACTTGGCCTATGGCAGGTGAGATCTGATATAGGGAGCGCATTAGGCGCGCTCCTTGACCGCGGTGTCTTTCGGACACAGCTGATCACAATTCGGGGTAAAGGGCAAATCACAGCGGCCCTTTACCATGTGATCAGCTGTGTCCAATCACAGCTGATCACATGTAAACAGACTTGCTGGTTATCAGCGGTCCTTCCCCCCCACGCTGTGGTGGCAGGCTATGGGTGGCAAGCGGCACTGCATCTGGTGGCAGGCTATGGGTGCCAAGCGGCACTGCATCTGGTGGCAGGCTATGGGTGCCAAGCGGCACTGCATCTGGTGGCAGGCTATGGGTGCCAAGCGGCACTGCATCTGGTGGCAGGCTATGGGTGGCAAGCGGCACTGCATCTGGTGGCAGGCTATGGGTGCCAAGCGGCACTGCATCTGGTGGCAGGCTATGGGTGCCAAGCGGCACTGCATCTGGTGGCACATTCACCTGACAAATAACCTGCCGCCAAATTCCCCATCAACCCCGAGACTACATTACCCCCGCCCCCCTCATCTTTTTTGGGGGGAAGGTGAGAGAGGGGGTGTGTGCCTGAATGGCAGTTTGGAAATGTGGTCACCCTAGTGCAGCCCCATCAATGCTGCCTCATCAGTGCCCATCAGTACCTCAGTGCTGCCTCAGTGCCCATCAGAACCACCTATCAGTGCCACCTATTAGTGCAGTCTTTTCAGTGCAGCCTATTAGTGCCCATCAGTGCCGCCTATCAGTGCAGCCTCATCAGCACACATCAGTGAAGAAGAAAAATAACTTATTTGCAAATTTCGTAACAGAAACGGCCGGGATTTCCCACGGGAAAAAAAAGAGAGCCAGTTCTCTTTTTTTTTCCGCCATGCGTTTTTGGCAGTTCTCCCGTCAGAAAAAATGCGATGGAGCATACACACGGTCGGGATTCCAGCCCAAAAGCTCTCGTCGCAGTTTTTCTGACGGGAAAACCGGCCGCGTGTACGAGGCATCAGACAAACACTTTTTTATCAATTTTTTTTTGTTTATTTCGCAAAAAAAAAAACTCAGTTTTACTTAACCACTTAAGGACCCGATTGCCGCTGGAGTCCCATGATCGGTCCCCGGAGCTGAAGAACGGGGAGAGCCGTGTGTAAACACAGCTTCCACGTTCTTCACTGTGGCGCCGTCATTGATCGTGTGATCCCTTTTATAGGGAAACACAATCGATGACGTCACACCTACAGCCACACCCCCCTACAGTTAGAAACACAGATGAGGTCACACATAACCCCTTCAGCGCCCCCTTGTGGTTAACTCCCAAACTGCAATTTGTCATTTTCACAGTAATCAGGGCATTTTTATAGCATTTTTTGCTGGGAAAATGACAATTGTCCCAAAAATGTGTCAACATTTTTCGATGTGTCAGCCATAATGTCGCGGTCACGAAAAAAGATCGCTGATCGCCACCATACGTAGTAAAAAAAAAAAATTATAAAAATGCAATAAAATTATCCCCTATTTTGTAAACGCTATAAATTTTGCGCAAACCAATCGATAAATGCTTATTGCGATTTTTTACCAAAAATAGGTAGAAGAATACGTATCGGCCTAAACTGAGGAAAAAAATAGTTTTTTTTATATTTTTGGGGGAAAGTTATTATAGCAAAAAGGAAAAAATATTGCATTTTTTTCAAAATTGTCGCTCTATTTTTGTTTATAGCGCAAAAAATAAAAACGGCAGAGGTGATCAAATACCACCAAAAGAAAGCTCTATTTGTGGGGAAAAAAGGACGTCAATTTTGTTTGGGAGCCACGTCGCACGACTGCGCAATTGTCAGTTAAAGCGACGCAGTGCCGAATCGCAAAAAGGGGCCTGGTCATTTAGCTGCATTTTGGTCCGGGGCTTAAGTGGTTAAATACCACCAAAAGAAATATCTATTTGTGTGAAAAAAAAAAAGTAAAATGTTACTGTAGAGCAGAGAGGTCCTCATATGATACATTGTGTTTCTCCTCAGTGTGGAGATCAGGAAGTCGGGTAGCGAGGAGACACCATTAGTAAATTCCCAGTCAAAGGTAAGACACAAAGGTGGGGCTCTCGGGACATAAATCTTTCCCATCCGTGGCAGAGGGGGCGACACTCCGTGTGATAATAAATTGACTGCAATATATTAAAAAAAAGTGACTGCAAATGTCAGACAAAGTTACAATTACTGTACGTGGGCGGAATGTCTACAGAGAGAACAATTCCGCAGGATTCTGGAGCATTTCCAAAAAAATACATTCTATTGGGCAAAGTGCGATGTTATTCAGTAAGCTGTAAAGTCGCTGTATATTCCAGGAGTTCTTTCTGATTTAATTTACCGTATATACTGGAGTATAAGCCGACCCGAATATAAGCCGAGGCACCTAATTTTACCACAAAAAAAATGGGAAAATGTATTGACTCGGGTATAAGCCTAGGGTGTCCATTTGCATGCCTCACTGTGCCTCACTTTGCCTCACTGTGTCCATGCCTCACTGTGCCCATGTCTCACTGTGCCCATACCTCACTGTGCCCATGCCTCACTGTGCCTCACTGTGTCCATACCTCACTGTGCCCATGCCTCACTGTGCCTCACTGTGTCCATGCCTCACTGCAGGCCCGTCTGAACCCGACAGGCCAAGCAAGCATTTGCCTGGGGCCCCGAGCTGGCCAGGGGCCCCAGCAGGAAGGGCCCTTGCCACATCGCTGCATCCTCCTGCAGTCCGGTCGGCCGTGTACCATAACCACGCGGTACAGAAGAATCAGGTTCCTGTTCCCGGCCGGACTGACAGGAAGTACACTGAGTGTTCACTTCCTTTCAGTCCGGCCCCGGGAACAGCAAATTGAATCTCCTGTACCGCATGGGTATGGTACACGGCCGACCGGACTGCAGGAGGACGCAGCGATGTGGCAAGGGCCCTCCCTGCTGAGGCCCCTGGCCAGCTCGGGGCCCCAGGCAAATGCTTGCTTTGCCTGTCGGGTTCCAACGCGCCTGCAGTGAGGCATGAACACATTGAGGCACAGTGAGGCATGGGCACAGTGAGGTATGGACACCAACATCTGCCGGCGTGTGCGTGTGTGGATAGAGGTAAGCCGCCAATCCCCCCCCGCTTCTCAAATGAAAAACTGAAATGTCACTTTTTTTTTTTTTGCCTGGGGCCCCCAAATGTCTTCAAACGGCCCTGCCTCACTGTGCCTCACTGTGTCCATGCCTCACTGTGTCCATGACTGGACTTACGTTTAACATGGGAGTATATAGAAGGGGTGCCCGGGTTTGAAAAATCTGTGCTCCCCGGCTGTAGGTCCCCCAGACAGCAAACTTTACCCACTTGTAGAGGAAAACTGGGTCTACATGTGTGCCAGGTTTTTGGGTCCAGAGGACCTAGGGCCGGCCGGTACCGGGTCCCCAACGTTACCTGAGAAATTACCATTTAACATGGGAGTCTATGGAAGGGGTGCCCGAATTTGAAAAATCGGTGCTCCCCGGCCGTAGGAGTCCCGGGCAACAAACCTTGCACACTTGTAGAGAAAGAGTGAGGCTATGTGTGTGCCAAGATTGGGGTCCAGGGGAGTTACGGCCGGCCGGTACCAGATCCCCAAAGTCCGGGAGATCAGGCGCAAAAAGGTGACTCGAGTATAAGCCAGGGGGGGCATTTTCAGCACAAAAAAAATATGCTGAAAAACTCGGCTTATACTGGAGTATATACGGTAATAGGAACAGTGATTTTGATGATGCTTGAAGTGAAACAATAAAAATTAAAAATTCCTTTAAACATCGTGCTTGGGGTGGTCCCCTTAGTCTGCCTGTAAAGTGGTGCATCTGTACCATGTATAGAACCTGCTGCAGCAAAACTGACATTTATAAAGAAAGAAAAAAAAAGCCAAAATACAAATGTACCGCCATGCCAGCCAGGCTGTTAGGTAAATGTGAAGTGAAGTCGTAGTTGATTGTTTTGGTCTGCTCAGGGTTCCTGAGCTGAGAGCTTGATGGCTTCCCTCTTCTTCGGGATAAAACTTCCAGAGCATTGGGAGTGTGGCTCTACCCCCCTTAGAAGTTGCTGATGTTCGGGGTCCCCACTGCTGAACAGCCAGTCACTTAGTTGGGAAGCCACGGCATCCTTAACATAGAATGAGTGATCAGCTGTCAGCAGGCTTCCCCGCTGACAGCTGAATGTAAAAAAATAAATAATTGCTGGCAAAAACAAAATCAGGGAAAATGTGAATAAAAAAAAAATCCAAAATGTAAAAAAAAAATAACGATGTGGGGTTGCTCCCAAAATCCACACCAGACCCTTAACCGAGCATGCAGCCTGGCAGGCCAGAAGAGGGGGGGACGAGCAAGCACGACCCCCTCCTGAGTCATACCAGGCCACATGCCTTCAACATGAGGTGTGTGCTGAGCCCCCCCTGCCCCAAAACACCCCCCTATGTTGAGGGCATGGGGCCTGGTATAGTTCAGGGGGGGCACTCACCAGTCCCTCCCCTTTTCTGGCCTGCCAGGCTGCATGTTATGATAAGGGTTTCATTTTGGTGCAGGGTTCCCCTTCAAATCCATATCAGACCCAAAGGGCCTGCTATCCATAGGGGGGGGGGGGCATGATGTTTTTTCTTGTATTGTCGGCAATGGCTTGCAACTGCAAGACAATTTAAATGTTTTCTTTTTTTTCTTTCTTTATAAATCTTCGTTTTGCTGCAGCAGGTTCTATACATGGTACAGATGCACCACTTTACAGGCAGACTAAGGGGACCACAGCAAGCTCGATATTTAAAGGAATTTTTCATTTTTATTGCATATAAGCCTTCAAAATGGGGACTTGATTATTCATGTTCAGCTCCCATAGACTTCAATAGAGTTTGTGCCTTGGGGCCAAACTTTTTCCTTGTTCGGGAGTTTCTGGCGCACACCAGTTGGAGGGCCCATCACTAATAGTCCAGTTGGTATCTATGAACATGTTGTCAGAGAATAAACAGAAACCGGACTTGCCAATATCGGCACTTTCCCGGGGGCATGCGTGGTGGAATGGCGCTTCGTTGCGCAATACAGTGGAACGGCGCCGGCGCATGCGCATTGGAGCGTGCATAACGTGAGTTCCCTTGCCAGCCTATAAATGGCCCCTCATCCCCATGTTTAGTTGCTGGTTTGTCTCTCAGCTTCCTGTGTTCCTTGCTCCTGTATCCTGTTTTCTTGTGATTAGCCATTGTGACCCGGCTTGACCTTGACCTGCTCTGATCATCTCTAGTACCTGACCCCCGGATTGCTTAAAGGACTTCTCTACTCTGCCTGCCTCCTGTGTTTGACCCCCAGCTTGCTTAAAGAATGTCTCCACTCAGCCTGCTTCCTGTGTTTGACCACCGGCTTGCTTAAAGGACTTCTCTACTCTGCCTGCCTCCTGTGTTTGACCCCCCCACTTGCATAAAGAACTTCTCTACTCTGCCTGCCTCCTGTGTTTGACCCCCAGCTTGCTTAAAGGACTTCTCTACCTTGCCTGCCTCCTGTGTTTGACCCCCGACTTGCTTAAAGGACTTCTCCACTCAGCCTGCTTCCTGTGTTTGACCCCAGGCTTTCCCAAAGGACTTCGCTTTCCTTCAGCCCTGTTGGGTTAGAACCTCAGCCGGGCCTGGGACCCAGACCGGTGTCAAGCCTACCTCTGCACAGCTCCAGCTCTCCAGTGATCTTCAAGCAAGATCTGTCCAGCCTGCTGGTGACTCGTGCCTCTTTGTGCCCCTCGCCCTCTGTACCACCTCCAGGGGTGGAGTGCGCTTAGTTGCAAGGGGAAACCACTCTCATCATCTCGGCCTTGGTGAGTACCTCTGATACATGTAGTGTCCATGTCACTGAGTACAATAAAAAAGCACAACCATCCTTTGTGTGTATTGTGTAAACTACTAGTCCCAGCCATCCAACATGTAATGGAGATGAACAGTGGCAACATGTGACAGCCGTGGCTCCCTCCAGAGATACATGATGATCCCCATGGCTAACCCCCAGGGGGCGGAGTAAAACACATTGGGGGTTGTGGCCTGGCCGGAGTCCAGGCTGAAGTTGCCACTCCATTCATTACAGCAGGACAACGTAGATGTGCTACTTCCAGTCATTGGATTGGCCTGGCCCTTTCATTCATTGGATTTGCCTGGCTCTTTCATTCATTGGATTGGCCAGGTTCTTTCATTCATTGGATTGGCCTGGCTCTTTCATTCATTGGATTGGCCTGGCCTTTTCATTCATTGGATTGGCCTGGCTCTTTCATTCATTGGATTGACCTGGCCCTTTCAGTCATTGGATTGGCCTGGCCCTTTCATTCATTGGATTGGCCTGGCTCTTTCATTCATTGAATTGGCCTGGCCCTTTCATTCATTGGATTGGCCTGGCTCTTTCATTCATTGGATTGGCCTGGCCCTTTCATTCATTGGATTAGCCTGGCCCTTTCATTCATTGGATTGACCTGGCTCTTTCATTCATTGGATTGGCCTGGCTCTTTCATTCATTGGATTGGCCAGGTCCTTTCAGTCATTGGATTGGCCTAGTCCTTTCAGTCATTGGATTGGCCTGGCTCTTTCAGTCATTGGATTGGCTCTTTCATTCATTGGATTGGCCTGGCTCTGTCATTCATTGGATTGGCCTGGTCCTTTCATTCATTGGATTGGCCTGGCCCTTTCATTCATTGGATTGGCCTGGCTCTTTCATTCATTGGATTGGCCTGGCCCTTTCATTCATTGGATTGGCCTGGCTCTTTCATTCATTGGATTGGCCAGGTCCTTTCATTCATTGGATTGGCCTGGCTCTTTTATTCATTGGATTGGCCTGTCCCTTTCATTCATTGGATTAGCCTGGCCCTTTCATTCATTGGATTGAGCTGGCTCGTTCATTCATTGGATTGGCCTGGCTCTTTCATTCATTGGATTGGCCAGGTCCTTTCATTCATTGGATTGTCCTGGCTCTTTCATTCATTGAATTGGCCTGGCCCTTTCATTCATTGGATTGGCCTGGCTCTTTCATTCATTGGATTGGCCTGGCCTTTCATTCATTGGATTGATCTGGCTCTTTCATTCATTGGATTGGCCTGGCCTTTTCATTCATTGGATTGGCCTGGCTCTTTCATTCATTCGATTGACCTGGCCCTTTCAGTCATTGGATTGGCCTAGTCCTTTCAGTCATTGGATTGGCCTGGCTCTTTCAGTCATTGGATTGGCTCTTTCAGTCATTGGATTGGCTCTTTCATTCATTGGATTGGCCAGGTCCTTTCATTCATTGGCCTGGCTCTTTCATTCATTGGATTGGCCTGGCCTTTTCATTCATTGGATTGGCCTGGCTCTTTTTCATTCATTGGATTGACCTGGCCCTTTCGTTCATTGGATTGGCCTGGCCTTTTCATTCATTGGATTGGCCTGGCTCTTTCATTCATTGGATTGACCTGGCCCTTTCATTCATTGGATTGGCCTGGCTCTGTCATTCATTGGATTGACCTGGCCCTTTCATTCATTGGATTGGCCTGGCTCTGTCATTTATTGGATTGGCCTGGCCCTTTCATTCATTGGATTGGCCTGGCTCTGTCATTCATTGAATTGGCCAGGTCCTTTCATTCATTGGATTGACCTGGCTCTTTCGTTCATTGGATTGGCCTGGCCTTTTCATTCATTGGATTGGCCTGGCTCTTTCATTCATTGGATTGACCTGGCCCTTTCATTCATTGGATTGGCCTGGCCCTTTCATTCATTGGATTGGCCTGGCTCTTTCATTCATTGGATTGGCCTGGCCTTTCATTCATTGGATTGATCTGGCTCTTTCATTCATTGGATTGGCCTGGCCTTTTCATTCATTGGATTGGCCTGGCTCTTTCATTCATTCGATTGACCTGGCCCTTTCAGTCATTGGATTGGCCTAGTCCTTTCAGTCATTGGATTGGCCTGGCTCTTTCAGTCATTGGATTGGCTCTTTCAGTCATTGGATTGGCTCTTTCATTCATTGGATTGGCCAGGTCCTTTCATTCATTGGCCTGGCTCTTTCATTCATTGGATTGGCCTGGCCTTTTCATTCATTGGATTGGCCTGGCTCTTTTTCATTCATTGGATTGACCTGGCCCTTTCAGTCATTGGATTGGCCTGGTCCTTTCAGTCATTGGATTGGCCTGGCCCTTTCAGTCATTGGATTGGCCTGGCTCTTTCATTCATTGAATTGGCCAGGTCCTTTCATTCATTGGATTGACCTGGCTCTTTCGTTCATTGGATTGGCCTGGCCTTTTCATTCATTGGATTGGCCTGGCTCTTTCATTCATTGGATTGACCTGGCCCTTTCATTCATTGGATTGGCCTGGCTCTGTCATTCATTGGATTGACCTGGCCCTTTCATTCATTGGATTGGCCTGGCTCTGTCATTTATTGGATTGGCCTGGCCCTTTCATTCATTGGATTGGCCTGGCTCTGTCATTCATTGAATTGGCCAGGTCCTTTCATTCATTGGATTGACCTGGCTCTTTCGTTCATTGGATTGGCCTGGCCTTTTCATTCATTGGATTGGCCTGGCTCTTTCATTCATTGGATTGACCTGGCCCTTTCATTCATTGGATTGGCCTGGCTCTGTCATTCATTGGATTGACCTGGCCCTTTCATTCATTGGATTGGCCTGGCTCTGTCATTCATTGGATTGGCCTGGCCCTTTCATTCATTGGATTGGCCTGGCCCTTTCATTCATTGGATTGGCCTGGCCATTTCATTCATTGGATTGGCCTGGCTCATTCATTGGATTGGCCAGGTCCTTTCATTCATTGGATTGGCCTGGCTCTTTTATTCATTGGATTGGCCTGTCCCTTTCATTCATTGGATTAGCCTGGCCCTTTCATTCATTGGATTGAGCTGGCTCTTTCATTCATTGGATTGGCCTGGCTCTTTCATTCATTGGATTGGCCAGGTCCTTTCATTCATTGGATTGTCCTGGCTCTTTCATTCATTGAATTGGCCTGGCCCTTTCATTCATTGGATTGACCTGGCTCTTTCGTTCATTGGATTGGCCTGGCCTTTTCATTCATTGGATTGGCCTGGCTCTTTCATTCATTGGATTGACCTGGCCCTTTCATTCATTGGATTGGCCTGGCTCTGTCATTCATTGGATTGACCTGGCCCTTTCATTCATTGGATTGGCCTGGCTCTGTCATTCATTGGATTGGCCTGGCTCTGTCATTCATTGGATTGACCTGGCCCTTTCATTCATTGGATTGGCCTGGTCCTTTCATTCATTGGATTGGCCTGGCCTTTTCATTCATTGGATTGGCCTGGCTCTTTCATTCATTGGATTGGCCAGGTCCTTTCATTCATTGGATTGGCCTGGTCCTTTCATTCATTGGATTGGCCTGGCTCTTTCATTCATTGGATTGGCCTGGCCCTTTCATTCATTGGATTGTCCTGGCTCTGTCATTCATTGGATTGGCCTGGCTCTTTCATTCATTGGATTGGCCTGGCTCTTTCATTCATTGGATTGGCCTGGCTCTTTCATTCATTGGATTGGCCTGGCCCTTTCATTCATTGGATTGGCCTGGCTCTTTCATTCATTGGATTGGCCTGGCTCTTTCATTCATTGGATTGGCCTGGCCCTTTCATTCATTGGATTGGCCTGGCCCTTTCATTCATTGGATTGGCATGGCTCTTTTATTCATTGGATTGGCCTGGCCTTTTCATTCATTGGATTGGCCTGGCTCTTTCATTCATTGGATTGGCCAGGTCCTTTCATTCATTGGATTGGTCTGGCTCTTTCATTCATTGGATTGGCCTGGCCCTTTCATTCATTGGATTGTCCTGGCTCTTTCATTCATTGAATTGGCCTGGCCCTTTCATTCATTGGATTGACCTGGCTCTTTCGTTCATTGGATTGGCCTGGCCTTTTCATTCATTGGATTGGCCTGGCTCTTTCATTCATTGGATTGACCTGGCCCTTTCATTCATTGGATTGGCCTGGCTCTGTCATTCATTGGATTGACCTGGCCCTTTCATTCATTGGATTGGCCTGGCTCTGTCATTCATTGGATTGGCCTGGCCCTTTCATTCATTGGATTGGCCTGGCCCTTTCATTCATTGGATTGGCCTGGTCCTTTCATTCATTGGATTGGCCTGGCCTTTTCATTCATTGGATTGGCCTGGCTCTTTCATTCATTGGATTGGCCAGGTCCTTTCATTCATTGGATTGGCCTGGTCCTTTCATTCATTGGATTGGCCTGGCTCTTTCATTCATTGGATTGGCCTGGCCCTTTCATTCATTGGATTGGCCTGGCTCTGTCATTCATTGGATTGGCCTGGCTCTTTCATTCATTGGATTGGCCTGGTCCTTTCATTCATTGGATTGGCCTGGCTCTTTCATTCATTGGATTGGCCTGGCCCTTTCATTCATTGGATTGGCCTGGCTCTTTCATTCATTGGATTGGCCTGGCTCTTTCATTCATTGGATTGGCCTGGCCCTTTCATTCATTGGATTGGCCTGGCCCTTTCATTCATTGGATTGGCATGGCTCTTTTATTCATTGGATTGGCCTGGCCTTTTCATTCATTGGATTGGTCTGGCTCTTTCATTCATTGGATTGGCCTGGCCCTTTCATTCATTGGATTGTCCTGGCTCTTTCATTCATTGGATTGGCCTGGCCCTTTCATTCATTGGATTGTCCTGGCTCTTTCATTCATTGGATTGGCCTGGCCCTTTCATTCATTGGATTGGCCTGGTCCTTTCATTCATTTGATTGGCCTGGCTCTTTCATTCATTGGATTGGCCAGGTCCTTTCATTCATAAAGTTGCTTTTGATCAAGGCAGGTAAAGACCCCCCCAGTGTGTTACAGTGAACACCCCCCATCCACCGCCTTTGTGGCTTACGAGGGTGATGGTTGGGGGATGCAGCTCACATGCATATTTTTACCACCCCCTTCAATCCCAAGTCTGAACGAGTCCTTAATTGGCTTACAAAAGAGGTCTCGCTGTTCCTTGTAGCAGCTCACAAGGAGAATTATTTAATTAATCAACTTCATTGAGCTGCTGGCAATTAACTTTCCCAACATTGCGACCAATTATTCTAAACACTCGGATACAAGGACTTCTCCATCCATCGCCGGTGGGTAGTGCTGGGTGGAATAATAATCAAACTGGACACCAGTAATGTGATTAAAATCCCAATTATCTTTCTGCAGTCACGATAAACTTTTTAGAATATTTAAATGTGACCTCCATCCTCCCCTTCAGTCTTGCAAAGTTTCACTGGCTCCTCTCCTGGACTGAAATGGTTTCCTCTGATTTACTGCACACTGTGAGCTTCTCACAGTGGCCTTTTTATTCATTGGATTGGCCTGGTCCTTTCATTCATTGGATTGGCCTGGCCCTTTCAGTCATTGGATTGGACTGCCCCTTTCAGTCATTGGATTGACCTAGCCCTTTAGTCATTGGATTGACCTGGCCCTTTCATTCATTGGATTGGCCTGCCCCTTTCAGTTATTGGATTGGACTGCCCCTTTCAGTCATTGGATTGACCTGGCTCTTTCAGTCATTGGATTGACCTAGCCCTTTCCTTCATTGGATTGGTCTGGCCCTTTCCTTCAATGGATTGGCCTGGCCCTTTCAGTCATTGGATTGGCCTGACCCTTTCATTCATTGGATTGGCCAGATCCTTTCATTCATTTAATTAACCAGGCCCCTTTAGTCATTGGATTGACCTGGCCCTTTCCTTCATTGGATTGGTCTGGCCCTTTTATTCATTGGATTGGCCTGGCCCTTTTATTCATTGGATTGGCCTGGTCTTTTCATTCATGGGATTGGCCAGATAGTTTCATTAATTTGATTGACCTGGCCCGTTCAGTCGTTGAATTGGCCTGACCCTTTCAGTCATTGGATTGACCTGGCCCTTTCCTTCATTGAATTTGTCTGGCCCTTTCCTTCATTGGATTTGTCTGGCCCTTTCCTTCATTGGATTGGTCTGGCCCTTTTATTCAATGGATTGGCATGGCTCTTTCATCCATTGGATTGGCCTGGCCTTTTCATTCATGGGATTGGCCAGATCTTTTCATTAATTTGATTGACCTGGCCCTTTCAGTCATGGAATTGGCCTAAACCCATTCAGTCATTGGATTGACCTGGCCCTTTCCTTTCTTTGGATTGGTCTGGCTCTTTTATTCATTGAATTGGCCTGGCCCTTGGATTTCAGGTCTTTCAATCATGGAGGCTTAGCATCACATGTGGGCATTACTTATGCAAATAAAGCCTGTCTAGCAAAATCCACTTCTCCAAACTGACTCTCACGCATCAAGCCATTTTAAGATTTGCATAACCCCTCCCATAGGTCAGTTTACTGCTTGCATCAGGGCCAATGGTGGCCCGTTAATCTACATGCATGGCATCGGACGCATGGATTTCAATGTTTTTTTTTTAAGCATGTGATTAAAATCAGAGACTCTAATAGGCTTCAAAAAAAGGGTGGGTGGGCTTCAAAAAAGGGTGGGTTTTGGTTTGTTGCATTGAAAAAAGACAAAAAAAATGTTTATTTAATTTTTAGATAACTTCAAAATGCT